>NC_091283.1:641092841-641393823 GCF_032444005.1 Ranitomeya imitator | reverse complement strand
CGGCATCACTAGATACTCAAAATGACCCTCGGGCGTATTGAATGCAGTTTTCCATTCATCTCCTTGCCTGATTCTCACCAGATTATACGCACCACGAAGATCTATCTTAGTGAACCAACTAGCCCCCTTAATCCGAGCAAACAAGTCAGATAACAATGGCAAGGGATACTGAAATTTAACAGTGATCTTATTAAGAAGGCGGTAATCAATACAAACAAAGACTCATTCAAACCAGCAGGCATAGGAAATCCCACCATGACATCCTTAAGAGCCTCAGAAAGACCCTTTCTGAACAAAGCTGCCAGCGCAGATTCATTCCACTGAGTGAGTACTGACCATTTCCTAAATTTCTGACAATATACTTCTATATCATCCTGACCCTGGCACAAAGCCAGCAAATTTTTCTCAGCCTGATCCACTGAATTAGGCTCATCGTACAGCAATCCGAGCGCCAGGAAAAACGCATCGACACTACTCAATGCAGGGTCTCCTGGCGCAAGAGAAAATGCCCAGTCTTGAGGGTCGCCGCGCAAAAAAGAAATAATAATCAAAACCTGTTGAATAGGATTACCAGAAGAATGAGGTTTCAAGGCCAGAAATAGCTTACAATTATTTTTGAAACTTAGAAACTTAGTTCTATCTCCAAAAAACAAATCAGGAATAGGAATTCTTGGTTCTAACATAGATTTCTGATCAATAGTATCTTGAATTTTTTGTACATTTATAACGAGATTATCCATTGAAGAGCACAGACCCTGAATATCCATGTCCACACCTGTGTCCAGAATCACCCAAATGTCTAGGGGAAAAAAAAAAGTGAACACAGAGCAGAAAAAAAAAAAAAAATGATGTCAGAACTTTTTCTTTCCCTCTATTGAGAATCATTAGTTTGGCTCCTTGTACTGTTATGTTTGCTAATGACAGGTGTTATGAAGGCAATCCAGAAACACAGTGTGCTTAGCGATCAGAGCGCACACAGTGATCTGACAAATACCCAAAAATACAAGAACGAGCTCTGAGACGTGGAAACTCTGTAGACTGCACACCTGATCCTATCCTAAACACAACTAAAAGCGGCTGTGGATTGCGCCTAACAACTACCTAGGCAACTCGGCACAGCCTAAGAAACTAGCTAGCCTGAAGATAGAAAAATAGGCCTGACTTGCCCCAGAGAAATTCCCCAAAGGAAAAGGCAGCCCCCCACATATAATGACTGTGAGTAAGATGAAAAGACAAAACGTAGGGATGAAATAGATTCAGCAAAGTGGGGCCCGATATTCTAGGACAGAGCGAGGACAGTAAAGCGAACTTTGCAGTCTACAAAAAACCCTAAAGCAAAACCACGCAAAGGGGGCAAAAAAAACCCCACCGTGCCGAACTAACGGCACGGCGGTACACCCTTTGCGTCTCAGAGCTTCCAGCAAAACAAAAGACAAGCTGGACAGAAAAAAAGCAACAAAAAAAGCAAAAGGCACTTAGCTATACAGAGCAGCAGGTCACAGGAACAATCAGGAGAAGCTCAGATCCAACACTGAAACATTGACAAGGACCAAGGATAGCAGCATCAGGCGGAGTTAAGTAATGAAGCAGTTAACGAGCTCACCAGAACACCTGAGGGAGGAAGCTCAGAAGCTGCAGTACCACTTGTGACCACAGGAGTGAATTCAGCCACAGAATTCACAACAGACTCCTTTCCATATTGTCAATGGAACTCAGTGTTGTCAGCTGCACATTTAGATCCAGAATCTGGGTTTCCAAATGCACAACGTGCTCATGCAGCGCCCCAGAGACCTGGTCGTTGCAGTATGACGCTCTGCCAATAAGGGGAGTGATGGTACGTCTGATGGCACTAAAGGAGTTCTCCTGACCAGGTATCACCAGAACACTTTACACTTCACACTCCAGCCACTAGGGGGAGAAAAAGGCTTTATTTATTGGGCCACTCCTCACACTGGTAAAACTAGGGGTTGGGGAGGAAGTTAGTGAGAAGCTGACTGGGTTGGATTCAGGCAACATCCCGTGGCAGGGGGTGTTGCAGGGAGAAGACACAGGGGGTCCCTGTCAGGCGTGGGAACCTGGCAGGTGCCTAGCGAACAGAACGTAACGGAACCGCGCCTGCACTACCTTGCAGCGGTATCCTAAGAAAGAGACATGAAGGGAAGGATATTGTGGAACAGTGTAAACGAGATCAAGCACAAAGGAGTACCAGTAGGAGTCGTGCCGTGAGACCGAGGCAACATCCTACTGAGGCGCGTAGCCGGTGGCCGGAACACCGCGGGAGTAACTGACTCTAGGCCTTACTTCGAACTCCGCAGGACAGTTAATAATAGGTTGGCTGTCTACCTTAAATTTCCTACAAAGACATAGGGGGTAACAGTGGGAGAGGGGCGTCTCTAGGGTCCCGGAAGACCTCCAGGCCTTCCCGTCATACGGGTGCGTCCTAGCCATAACATATCTGGGGGACGAGAAACTAGCAACATCTGGAACTAAAGAGAGAGAGCTGTAGAGAACGACGAACGAGAACAGCAGTTGTGAGGACTATTCCGAATGCTCAGAAGGGTAGGACTACAACTCACAGGCGCTAGTGGTAGGCAACAATTTCCATCTGCGAAGGAAACTCTGGAAGTGCCCATCGGACCGGCCGGTCTCAGATAGCCCTGTTAAACGTGCTCTGGATTGAGGATCCTGAAGTCTTCAGTAAAGAGGTAAAGAGACTGCAACCTTGTGTCCTCGTTATTGACTGCACCTCACACCATCACCATCCACCTTACTGGGAAGCCCTGGGGACACACTTCACCTGTGGGAAGGTATACCATCCAGCTGCCATTCCATCACACCAGCGGACCCCACAGCAGCGTCGGTCACCCTGACCGAACACCACAGGTGGCGTCACGAACCCCTGACAGACTGCACCACCTTTATTGGACACCCCTTAGCAGGGTCGCGGACCGGGTCTAGCCACCGTGACAGCCTCAGAACCGAACCAGAGAGGCCCGGTACTGAGAACTCGTGGCCCTGTGTCTGGGGGCGCTCCACTCACATCTCGCACAGCAGTATGCACCCTTGACCGGCTGATCAAGGACTGCATACATGTGGCAAGATGTGCACTGGATGGCATTAGCAATAGTGGAGCACATCTCCTAATGGGAGATTGCACCGCACAGGAACGTTAAATTAAAAAAAAAAATGCAAAGTATTAATAAGATACAGACAGCAATTCAGTAATTCCTCCCTTGGAAACTCCCTGAATCCAAAGTCACTGAATCACAAGTCACACTTACCGCCATTCACATTTTACGCTCAGGTCACACTCAGCTCGTTCACACTCGCTAAGCTGAAGATTTCAAGATTTTTTTTTCCTTTTTCCCCTCAGCAGCAATCCACCTTGCTGTTCAATGCACTTCCAAAAAGGACACTTGTGTAAATAAAAAAAAATTGGTTCTGAAGTGAAATGTTTGCAAAAAAAGTTAAATGGTCATTTTTTCCTTCCACATTGTTTCAGTTCCCGTGAAGCACATAAAGGGTTAATAAACTTTTTGAATGTGGTTTTGAGCACGATGAGGGGTGTAGTTTTTAGAATGGTGTCAATATCGGGTATTTTCTGTCTTGTACACCCCTCAAAGTGACTTTAAATGTGAAATGATCCCTAAAAAAATGGTTTTGTAAATTTTGCTGTAAAAATGAGAAATTGCTGGTCAACTTTTAACCCTTATAACTTCCTAACAAAAAAAGATTTGATTCCAAAATTGTGCTGATGTAAAGTAGACATGTGGGAAATGTTATTTACTAACTATTTTCTGTGACATATCTCTGTCATTTAAGGGCATAAAAATTCAAAGTTTGAAAATTGCAAAATTTTAAAAACTTTGCCATATTTCTGTTTTTTTCATATATAATTGCAAGTAATATCGAAGAAATGTTACCACTAACATGAATTACAATATGTCACAAAAAAACAATCTCAGAATCAGTGGGATCCGTTAAAGCGTTCCAGAGCTATAACCTCATAAAGGGACAATGGTCAGAATTGTAAAAATTGGCTCGGTGATTACCGTATATACTCGAGTATAAGCCGAGATTTTCAGCCCAAATTTTTGGGCTGAAAGTGCCCCCCTCGGCTTATACTCGAGTCACGGTAGAGGTGGGGTCGGCAGGTGAGGGGCTGAGGGCGCTGGGGTATACTTACCTAGTCCCAGCGATCCTCGCGCTGTCCCTGCCGTCCCACGGTCTTCTGTGCTGCAGCTTCTTCCCCTCTTCAGCGGTCACGTGGGACCGCTCATTACAGAAATGAATAAGCGGCTCCACCTCCCATAGGGGCGGAGCCGCTTATTCATTTCTCTAATCAGCGGTGCCGGTGACCGCTGATAGAGAAAGAAGCTGCGGCACCGAAGACAGGAGGGGACAGCGCGAGGATCGCCAGGACTAGGTGAGTATGTTATATTCACCTGTCCTCGTTCCAGCCGCCGGGCGCCGATCCATCTTCCCGGCCGGCGCCTCCATCTTCCCGGCGTCTCTGCTCTCTGACTGTTCAGGCAGAGGGCGCGATGACGCATATAGTGTGCGCGGCGCCCTCTGCCTGATCAGTCAGAGCAGAGACGCCGGGAAGATGGAGGCGCCGGAACGAGACGCCGGGAGCTGCAATCAAGGGAGGTGAGTATGTGTTTTTTTTTCTTTATTGCGGCAGCGGCGGCACAAATTTATGTGGAACATCTATGGGGCACAGTGAACGGTGCAGAGCACCGTATATGGCACGGCACAGCTATGGGGCACAGTGAACGGTGCAGAGCACCGTATATGGCACGGCACAGCTATGGGGCACAGTGAACGGTGCAGAGCACCGTATATGGCACGGCACAGCTATGGGGCACAGTGAACGGTGCAGAGCACCGTATATGGCACGGCACAGCTATGGGGCACAGTGAACGGTGCAGAGCACCGTATATGGCACGGCACAGCTATGGGGCACAGTGAACGGTGCAGAGCACCGTATATGGCACGGCACAGCTATGGGGCACAGTGAACGGTGCAGAGCACCGTATATGGCACGGCACAGCTATGGGGCACAGTGAACGGTGCAGAGCACCGTATATGGCACAGCACAGCTATGGGGCACAGTGAACGGTGCAGAGCACCGTATATGGCACAGCACAGCTATGGGGCACAGTGAACGGTGCAGAGCACCGTATATGGCACAGCACAGCTATGGGGCACAGTGAACGGTGCAGAGCACCGTATATGGCACAGCTATGGGGCACAGTGAACGGTGCAGAGCACCGTATATGGCACATCTATGGGGCACAATGAACGGTGCAGAGCACCGTATATGGCACAGCTAGGGGGCACAATGAACGGTGCAGAGCACTATATGGTTCACACCTATGGGGAAATATGAACGGTGCAGAGCACTATATGGCACAGCTATGGGGAAATAATGATCTATTTTTATTTTTGAAATTCACCGGTAAATGCTGCATTTCCACCCTAGGCTTATACTCGAGTCAATAAGTTTTCCCAGTTTTTTGTGGCAAAATTAGGGGGGTCGGCTTATACTCGGGTCGGCTTATACTCGAGTATATACGGTAACTACCAAATTGGCTCCGTCACTAAGGGGTTAAAGAGCTTTAAAACATTTTCTTATCTGGATATTTAAATAAATCTATTTTTTTTCTGTGATAGGTAATGCTTGACATTGGTATTGTCGACCACCGTGAATAAGTGCCTCCCCATGGGGTCTCCGACCCCCCTTTTTCCCAACCCCGAATAACGACATGAGTCCCAAGTTGGATATAATTGGCCACAGCGGCCTTTATTATAAACAAACA
Organism: Ranitomeya imitator; assembly: GCF_032444005.1. Lineage (NCBI taxonomy): Eukaryota > Metazoa > Chordata > Amphibia > Anura > Dendrobatidae > Ranitomeya > Ranitomeya imitator. The sequence goes on along the minus strand of NC_091283.1, from coordinate 641,388,001 downwards.
AAACATATAACCGTAACATGAGCTGGGAAGGGATCCTTGAAGCTAAAAGTCTGGTGTTAACCATAGTATAAACTAGTGGACAGGAAAACCAACCGTAGATTACTCTCAGCCATTACCCCACAGGCTCGAGAGCACCAAAATACCCCGAAGGGCTACCATTGTCCACTTCCAACTTAGGAATCTGGCCCACCGTTACCAAGATTCCCCCAAATCACCAGACCCGCAACCAAAACTTATACCAACTGGAGAATCCATATCCCGACGGATCCCCCAGACCAATTTAGCACCAACTCCAAGGACCCCACCCCCCGCCACAACGAGGATACTTGACCCCCTCAAGTACCCGAGACCCCACCAACCTTAACCGCTATGGCTCGTTCAATTCCAGACTGCAGCCCCAGGGCCCATAAATCAATGCCCACTGCGTTCAGATGAGCGCCATCACCTAAAAGAAATTCATCACCCCCACGTTCCAACTCAAAATGGCGCACGGCAAAGCCCCCATTCCGCACAACAAAACCAGACACGGCCCGATTCACCTTGATGCGGGCTTTATTAATCTTGTCCACTGACCTAGCATGCCTCCAGGATTTTCGGGGAACAATCTCCGACCACACAACAGACATTTCCCGAAAGGAAACCCATAACCTGAGTAAGTCATGTTTAATGTCCCAAATCAACTCACGACAAGGGCGAACACCCAAGTCGTTTCCCCCAACGTGCAACACCAAAATATCGGGGAGTCTGTCCAAGCGAACACCATTGTGTACTTCCTGCATGACTCTGTTCCAACCTAAGCCCCGAAACCCCAGCCACCTGATGACGGCCACGTCCCTGGAAAAGCAGAGCTTTCTTCCATCCTGTCGGACGTCTGCCCGCTTTGCGCCCCAGTACACGTAGGAGTGGCCAACAATCCAAACCAACAGCGAGGATGAACCTGGAAAATATAAACAACTTAGACAAGCGCAAACAACAAATAAATTAACAGATCAGCCCACGCCTCTCACCGACCTATCCTCTGTACCACCACAGGAGCCAAACTACTCAGCGCTGCCTCCGTAGCAGCCCCAATCCGAAAAGTATGAGAGGCAAACCTGGAAGAATCCACACCGATGGCCTCGAAAGACTGCCGAAAAACCGCTATAAACTGGTATTTAGAAAGAAACGACCCATCCTCGTGACGCTACCCCTTCACAACGTGGTTGAAGCCTATCAAAATTCTGCCAACAAAGGACCGGACACATAACGGAACGGTGCCCAAAACACCTTTTTACCCCGTCCCGCCTGATCTGTCTTAGACTTCCAAATCCAAAATTGCAGCGACCCCCCCAGTAACAAAAACGTCCCCGGCCCAAAGCCCCCCTTGACAAACAGTAGTAGGAGATACCAGCTCCCCAATTCTCAAAGCTCCAAAGAATGCCAAAGAAAAGGCTAGGTGAAATAATGCAGCCTCGAAACTGGAAACACAGATATCATCCAGCCGTATCCCCAACAGATCCAAAATCTCAAAAGAAACCGGGCGTCTGCGATCACCTCGGCTACCTGCTGTTCTCAACCCCTTCACAGCTTGCTTTACCAAAAATGACTTAGTCAAATCCTGTAAACCCCAAAGCCGGAATGTCATGATCCCAATGGCAGGGGATCACTAAAGGACAAGCACAGATACAAACAAGCTCTAGGGCGATGGAACCTGAGCTGACCGCGACCCTGAACCTAACACACAAATAAAAGTAGCCGGGGAACGTGCCTACGATGATCCTAGACGTCTCGCTCCAGCCGAAGATCTAACTTCCCCTATTAGAAGAAACACAGACCTCTCTTGCCTCCAGAGAAATCCCCCACAGAAATAGCAGCCCCCCACATATAATGACGGTGAAATGAGAGGAAAGCACATACGCAGTATGAAAACAGTTTCAGCAAAATGAGGCCCGCTAAAGCTAGATAGCAGAGGATACAAAAGTGAACTGCGCGGTCAGCGAAAAACCCTTCAAAAAACCATCCTGAAATTACTTGAACTCATGTGCCAACTCATGGTACATGAGGAGCAATTTCAGCCCACTAGAGCAACCAGCAGCAAGAATCACATATCTGCAGGCTGGACTAAAAACCAAATAAAGCAAAACACCAAAACAGGAAAATCCAAACTTAGCTTGACCAGAAGGTTCTAGGAGCAGGGAGCAAAGGTAACAAGACACACTGGATACATTGATAACCGGCGAGGAAATGCCAGCAAAGCCAGGTTAAATAGGAAACTCCCATATCCTGATGGAACAGGTGGAACCCAGAGACCCAGGAAAGACAAGTCACCCAGTACCATCAGTAACCACCAGAGGGAGCCCAAAAACAGAACTCACAACACCGGAAACCAAAATCGAAAGCCGCTATTGTCCTGTCGACCTTCGCTGCCGACCAACCTTGATCCGCCCCATGTCTCAACTATAACAACAATGCCCCCACTTGATCCTAGCCCGTATCCGCAACTCCGCACGACACCAACCAACTCTCCCAAGTGCTCCATACCGACCGATAAACTGACCATGTACTAGGCGCCAAGGACGCTTGAATTAAAGGTTCTGCAGCCCGGACACCACGCTCCAAAGCTCCGCCGGGCATTCCAGCCCCGTCTCCTCGACATCCAGAGCCAGCGGCCAAAAACGCTCCCACTGGAAACGAGACAAAGAGTCGGCAATGCAATTATTAACACCGGGCACATGTGATGCCGTAAAATAAGCATTCATAGATAAACAAGACAAAACCAACTGCCGAAGAACTCTGATCACAGGGGGCGAAGCTGTCGTCAAACTGTTAATGGCACACACAACCGCCATATTATCACAATTAAAATGAACCCTTTAATTTCATAAATCGTCGCCTCATAGATGCACCGCCACCAAAATCGGAAAAATCTCCAACAGAGTAATGTTCCGTACCAACCCTGTTTCAAACCATTCCTCCGGCCATCTAGCAGCACACTAATGGCCCCAAAAAAAGGCCCCAAAGCCAATACCGCCTGACGTGTCGGTAAATAAATCTAAGTCAGGATTACCCACTGCTCCTCCATCAACAATGAACACCCGTTGTAACAGGACAAAAAACGGTCCCAAACCTCCAAGTCGGCCTTGTGTTCAGCCGACAAATGAACAAAATGATGTGGGGCGGTAATCCAGGCCGTAGCGCTAGCCAATCTGCGTGAAAAAACCCTCCCCATTGGGATAATTCTGCATGCAAAATTCAATTTTCCCAGGAGCGACTGCACTTCGCGCAGCGGCAATTTCTTCAAACATCTAGCGTGGGCCACCTCATTTCTCAAGCCCAGCACCTTGTCAACCGGCAACCTAAACTCCCACTTCACTGAATCGATGACAATGCCCAAGAAGGACAGATTTGTGCACGGACCCTCAGTCTTGCCTGGTGCCAGCGGGACCCCAAAACGCTCAGTGACCCAAACAACCGTCCTCAACAGGACCTCGCAACATTGAGACTGATCAGGACCTATGCACAAGAAGTCATCCAGATAATGAATCACCGAATCCAAACTGGACACATCCCGAACCGCCCACTCCAAAAAGGAACCAAAGGCCACAAAATAAGCGCATGACAGTGAACAGCCCATCGGCAAACATCGGTCAACGTAAAACCAGCTGTCCCAATAACAGCCTAACAACCTCATGCTATCTGGGTGAACCGGCAATAAATGGAAGGCCGACTCAATATCGGTCTTAGCCAACAATGCCCCCTTACCACAACTGCGCACCCACCTAGCTGCCTCATCAAACGACGTATAAACCACCGAACAAAGCTCTGGATCAATCCCATCATTCATGGACCTCCCTTTCGGGTAGGACAGATGCTGAATGAGCCGAAATTTATTAGGCTCCTTCTTTGGGACCACGCCCAAAGGAGACACAACCAAGTCATCCAAAGGAGGAATGGGAAAAGGTCCAGACATCCTACCTAAAGCAACCTCTTTGCTTAGCTTTTCTGACACGACTGATGCATGCAACTCGGCCGATCTAAGGTTCGGTGGTATCACGAAAGCCGGAGCGGGTGTGCAAAAACCAACACTAAAACTGGCCCGCAGCAACTCCGCCCTCTCCCTGTCAGGGAACCTATTTAGATAGGGGGCCATCGCATCCAACCTCACCGGCGTCACCCCCTTTTGAATTACTCTCTGGCTTCCCTTTTTTCTTAAAATATCTGGAAGCTCCATGGGAATCCCCGTTGCAGTGCGAGCACAAATGCTTGAACTTACAAGTTGCTCGGAACTTACACTAGCCCTCATTGAACTGCCAGCACACATCGTGTTTCTGACCGCCGGATTGTCCCGATTGACCCCCGGTTCCTGAAGAGCTACCTTGCAAAGCGCCTTGGCCGGAAGTTCCGGCCCCGCTTTGAAAGGAGTGACCAAACTTCGTTGGTGCGATCACGCGCAATCACAAACCATTGTCCTTCTGATCCCACTGGATCGCAGGACGAACCGCCTTCCGCTGCCGAAACTGTTCGTCGTACCGTAACCATGCTTGACCTCCATAGGCCCTATGCGCCTCACCTATAGAATCCATGTAACAAAACAAAGCGGAGCAATTCTCGAGAGCCTTCTCGCCAATAACAGTCGCCAAAATCGCGAATGCCTGAAGCCAATTCACAAAAGTCTGAGGAATAAGGCGCCATCTCCTTTTTTCCTCATTCTCCTTCTTATTACCCTCCTTCTTACTCTTATCTAGGTAAAATTTCTTCAATGGCAAAAGCGAAAATATCTCCACGTACTCGTCTTTCCAAATCTTTTCCAGCACCTCCTTATTCAAATGCGCCCCCAACGGCTCCTCAAAACAAACATATACCTCACCACGTGCTTTATCGTCCAGCCGAATGCCCCTTCTTTCTCTTTTTCTGTCTGCACGGATACCGAAACCGGCTCCGCCGACCTGCCCTGCTCCGTAGAACCGCTGCCGGGCAACGCCAACCCCACATTGGACGATCCCACCCAGGCTGACAACGGGGACGGCCCTGGCCTACCACTACCCAACCGTGACAACAGCTCCCATACACCTGACAACAACTCCCCCACCTCCTCACAACTCCCATCCGCCAGCATACCGACTTCATCACCCCGCTCTACATACTCCCCAACCCGATCTACAGAAATCGAAGTAGGTGTCGAAAATGCCGATGACAAACGATACATAGATGAGTTCTCACCAGGCTGCAGGGGAGCTGTGATCCCCCCAGCCGCAGATGCTGTCGTCGTCCAGCCGTCTCTCAATCCCGAAGCCGTCCTTGGGCCCTCCTGGACGTGAACTTCACTCCTCAATGCAACTCCAGCCGACCTGACCCCTGCAGAGGGGACCGTGATGACTCCATCAGCCGAGGGGGCAGCCTGGTGTCCTGTAGCCCCAGACCCAGACCCGCCATCCGAAACGCTGCCGTCCATCCCCGCCACATTAAAGGATGCAAGCCCAGTCACAAGTGTGGGAGGGGAATGGTGCTCCCTGGCCGTGTCCAGCAGCCCCGCTGGATCTGGGGTGCTGCCCGCCACTGCCGCTGGGATGCACCCCCGACGTCTCGTGCTGCTGCAGGACGCAGGCCGCCCGGCCTGGTCATCACTGCGGCGGCACGCCGCGACGTAGCTCCGGCCGTTAGTAGATTTGGCGCGCGTAGGCCCCACCCCCCGAAGTGATGGGGCAGAAGGCCCGACTGCCGCCGCAGGCCCCAGTGTGGCTGATGGATTCCTCCCAGACCGCGGCCTGCTGGGGCGCTTGTGAGCGGGCACGCGGCCTGGAGGGTCCCCAGAGGGGCTCCTGCACTGCCGCTGGGACGCCGGGGTGAGATCGGGGGATAGGCGCTCCGGGGGACGCACTCGCCTGGACCGCCGCTCACCGGACCCGGCTGCCGGGGGATCCGCACCGCTGCCGCCGAGGATGCTGGACACCTGAGCCTCCAACCAGCCGGGAGGCTGTGACGCCACCGCCGCCCGCAGCTGCACCAGCACGTGGTCTATGGAGGCCATCAGGTAAGTGCTGGTGTCCTGCTCACAAATCCTCTGAGCGGGAAGTGACCAGTTCCTCTCCCCCACTCACCCCATAACCCTCTCCAGCCACAAACTGCCCTCCCCTTAGAGCGAACCACACGCCCCCCTTATTCCTGCTCCAAACCCCCTGTCATGGCGGCTTCCACGTACGCCTCCCGGGGGAGGGGGGAGGGCGGCTCGCTCCAGCCTGGTCTTTACTTTATGTTATTTTCATGCTCTATAATTTTTTCCCAATATTATGTGATATCGGTGGGAAAATAAAAAAAAAGTTTCTGATTTTCACTTTTTTTTTTGGGGGGGGGATACTATTTCTTTCTATAGGACCAGGGCTAGTGACAATGATTTCAAATGGCAGCAGCTTTTCATTTGTTTGTTTTTTTCCTCTATTTTTTATTTATTTAGTTTTGTTTTATTTATTTATACTGAGCATCCCCACCCCTTAAAGACCTTTGTGAGGTATTTTAATCTTGAAATAATTTTTTACCATCTGATTTCCCCTTGAACTGGGTCTGCTACATTATCCCATAGCAGAGTTGATTGGGTCTCCTAGGACCCCGCAGCACCTGCTCCCTCCCTAGACCATGCGATCACATGACTCTTGGGTGCGGAGGAGGAAGCACTGTTAGCGCTGCCATTTCTGTGTACTCAGCCTCTCTTCAGCGCTGTGTAAACAGTAAATGGGAAGACAAAGAGCTCTGTGTAATGCCGCCCACATCACTGATTGGCAGCTTTCTGTGTACAAGACCAGACAGCAACCAATTAATGGTGGGGGCGGAGTTATACAGAGCTCAGACTGGTGGACCGGCAGCAGATAGAACAGTGATTTTAATCAAAATGACAGCAAGCAGCCCAGTAAGTGACTCATTGATGGTGTCAGTGTCTCTACCCCTATATCATGATGCTCTCAGATCGGGTAGCAAAATGTTGGTGACAGATTGATTCCTTTTAAATCTGATTCCATTGTGTCATGATCCCAGAATCCTTATTCTTACAGAAGTGCTGATCCTGAAGGGAATCTGTCATGTAAAACAAACTCTAATAACCTGTAAATATGGGGTTAATCTATAGTTTGATTCTGTTCTAAAGCCGCACGGGCCACTGCACTGAAAGCCCAGCTAGCAGTAGGAAATGAAGTTTATTCCTCCCAGCAGCCTCCGGCCTTCAGTGATAGAGACACAGCCGACCGCGGCTTCAGTCACCGCTTAAGGTACCGTCACATTAAGCGACGCTGCAGCGATCTAGACAACGATGCCGATTGTTGCAGCGTCGCTGTTTGGTCGCTGGAGAGCTGTCACACAGACGGCTCTCCAGCGACCAACGATCCCGAAGTCCCCGGGTAACCAGGGTAAACATCGGGTTACTAAGCGCAGGGCCGCGCTTAGTAACCCGATGTTTACCCTGGTTACCATTGTAAAAGTAAAAAAAAAAACACTACATACTTACATTCCTGTTGCGTCCCCTGGCCTCAGCTTCCCTGCTCTGTGTAAGCGCGCTTGCCGGAAAGCAGAGCGGTGACGTCACCGCTGTGCTTTGCTTTACGGCCGGCCGGCGCTGACACTGGGGGACGCAGGGAAGCTGACACTGAGGAATGTGACAAGAAGGTAAGTATGTAGTGTTTTTTTTTTTTACTTTTACATTGGTAACCAGGGTAAACATCGGGTTACTAAGCGCGGCCCTGCGCTTAGTTACCCGATGTTTACCCTGGTTACCAGTGAAGACATCGCTGAATCGGCGTCACACATGCCGATTCAGCAATGTCAGCGGGAGATCCAGCGACGAAATAAAGTCCTGGACTTTCCCCAGCGACCAACGATCTCCCAGCAGGGGCCTGATCGTTGGGAGCTGTCACACATAACGATTTCGTTAACGATATCGTTGCTACGTCACAAAAAGCAACGATATCGTTAATGATATCGTTATGTGTGAAGGTACCTTTAGTACACAGTGAGCTGCGGCTGTTAGTCAGATAATCTCCGGCTGGGTAAACAAGGTTCTTATCAAAACTGCAGCAAGCAGCTCAGTAAGTGATACATCGCTGGAATTAGAGTCTCTGTCTCTACATTTTTTGTGCCTCTCAGATGAGACAGCAACAATCTGGTGACAGATTCCCTATAAGGAGATGTAATCTGCATTTACTAATATTGGACAGAAAATAAATATGTAATTGACATCTGCTGCTTTTAAAATAAAGGGCCGAGTCTCACTGTGCCGCTCAGTCTGCTCCATTCTGACTATGCATTAAGTGCTATTTTTTATAGTGCTTTGATACTTGATTTGAGTATTTTTTTTTTTTTTTTACCAAGGACACCCCCATGCTCCATCAACTTAGTGTCTCCCAGCAGCTGGCTTAGAGTCACCATATTGGTGCTGAGGACAGAGAAGACCCCTGACCCACATAGCACAGGATGGACCAGAACTGACAAGCTCCAGTGATCCCACAGCCCAAGCCTCCCATAGTAGCTAGGATTACAGGTGTGCGCCACAGCACCCAGCAGAGATGTGAGCATTACTAACCTATAGAAGAGTCAGTGTCTGATAAGTGCAGAGCTACAAAATAGTCATCATACCTGGGTCATGTGTCAGAGCTATAAGCTTTTCTATATATAGTGTAAGTGTCTTTCAGTCCTAAAATGTCATTTTCAGCTAATGCTTACCAAATGGTAAAATGCATGTCAGACGTACCACCTACTGGTCATTTATGGTTCTGCAGTTTATTTTACTTTTCTAAAATTTGATTCCGCTGCAACATGTTTCCAGGAATACATTTTTTATTCAATAGTGTTGATGGTAATTAGTGCACTGCAGGGCAATTTAGCTCTGTTTCTGGCCAGGCACATTTTTGGCTTATTTCTTACTGTTTTAATATAAGGAATAAGGCTGTCATACCCCCCAGAGTTGGGAAATCTCAATGCATGTCAGACGTACCACCTACTGGTCATAGATGGTTCTGCAGTTTATTTTACTTTCGTCTAAAATTACATTCCGTTGCAACATGTTTCCAGAAATAATTTTTTTTAAATAGTGTTTATGGTAACCATTTCACTGCTGGGCAATCTATGCCTGTATCTGGCCGGGCACATTTTTGGGTTATTTCATCCATGTGACAGAATAGTACGTCTGATGTCAGAAAAGGTGGTTTGTCTCTCTCTTTGGGCAGCCCGTGCTATCCACGGTATAGTATAACATAGTCTGGTATATTTCTCATTTCCATCACGCAATTTACCCAGGTTAATTTTATTGATTTATGCCACAGTAGCCCATTCTCGTGGTACATGCATCACATTGCCCCCTGGAGTGATGCCCAGTCCTGGGATTATAAGCTCTTTCCCTATACAACATGATGGTAACATTATCATCACTCGCGCTTTATCCTACATTCTTAAGTCCACATGCAGTTTCTTCCCCTCACAACAGACTATCAGCGCCATTAGCTCACATACACCACCTTTCACGCATAAGCTGGCATCTTGGTGCGCCTGCGCACACTGACATCGCGCACACGTGACCGTGATGACGTGCGGCATCACGTGACACGCCCCCTTGGGGTCATAAACCGGCAAGTGCAAGCCGCACTTGTAGCGCGCTCTCCCCAGCGTCTCAGCACGCCACCAGCACTCAGGACTCACAGCGGTAAGCACATATGCAGCGCTTCCGTAGCTGCCCCCTGTGAACCGGGACATTCCTCACTGACCTATCATCCCATTTTAGTGTGCAGTGTGGTCCCACCGTACATTCAAGCAGCAGAGCTTGCTTTGAACCACAGTCTCCATACATTGGTAAGCTAGCTTATGGTCACCCTGTACCGTCGTGTACATGACCTTTAACCTTTTGCCTTTTCTTAAGGGAAATTCTTTTAACATTACAGCTTCTAAATTGGCCATCACTGGCTTTCAGCAAAAGACTTAGTTTAATGTTCATATACCCAGATACAGGGCTCCAGGTGACTATTTCTCAGCACCGCTCTATCTAATATTTTAGGCATAATACCTCTTGGCACTGCACCATTTGTACCCTGCTCTCTATAGTTAGCGATGTTACCTTTTATATTGCACCGATTGTACCTCATTCTCTTTATTTAGTGATGCTACCCTTTTTTAAAACACTGTTGATACTAGTCTCTTTTTTCCAGATCTCAGGTTATTGGCACAATATACCAGAACACGATCACATTGTCTCCATAGGCACGTTCTTAATATGATCCACGATATCTCAATTAAACCACATCACCGACTTAGATCCATAAGGAGCACGTATATCCTTTTTCGTCTCAGCATATCCTTTTCTATTGCGTTTCTTGTTGGGCGTCTTTACTACTTAAATCCGTCATATGTGTCCTTGGACACCATGTATACAGCTGCAGTCACTATCGTCCTGATATATATTATATGTTTTTGACAGAAAAGTAGTTTTATGTACTATGGAATGATATAACATGTCTTCACACGACAACGGACTTTGATACTAATCATTATTTCCTTTTTTCTGTTCTAAAATAGTTTTTGCATCACATTAGCTAAATTTGCTCTGAGGAAGGTCCGCACTGAACCGAAAACATTTAGCAGCAATTGAACACTAACTGAACTGTTTGTCTGGATGTGTAATAAATATCTTTATTGCTGAGGACAGAGAAGACCCCTGATCCACATAGCACAGGATGGACCAGAACTGACAAGCTCCAGTGATCCCACAGCCCAAGCCTCCCATGGTAGCTGGGATTACAGGTGTGCACCACAGCACCCAGCAGAGATGTGAGCATTACTAACCTATAGAAGAGTCAGTGTCTGATAAGTGCAGAGCTACAAAATAGTCATCATATCTGGGTCATGTGTCAGAGCTATAAGCTTTTCTGTATATATAGTCTAAGTGTCTTTCAGTCAGGGCTGGCTCCAGGTTTTCATTGGCCCTGGGCGAAAGAGTCCCAGTGGGCCCCTTTAACACATACTGCAGCGCCCCAGAGTCCTGGTCGTTGCAGTAATGTCGCTCTGCCACTAAGGGGAGTGATGTTATGTCTGATTGCACTAAAGGAGTTCACCTGACCAGGTATCACAGTCACACACTACACTTCACACTCCGGCCACCAGGGGGAGCAAAAGGCACTATGTATTAGGCCACTCCTCACACTTTGGTAAAACTGGGGGTTGGATAGGAAGTTAGGGAGAAAGCAGCCTGGGAGAGCTCCAGGGAGGACCTGTCAGAGGTGGGTCCCTGGCAGGTACCTAGCAGAAAGGACAGATCGCTATGGAGCCGCGCCTGCACTACCTTGCGGCGGCATCCTAAGGAAGGACACGAAGTGAAGTATATTGTGGAGAAGTGAGAAACGAGATCACAGCACAAGGAGATAGAACCAGTAGGAGTCATGCCCCGAGATCGGCAACATCCTACTGAGGCGCATAGCCAGTGGCCGGAACGCCGAGGAAGTAACAGACTTCAAGCATTACTTCAAACAGCGGCAGGACAGTTGATTATAGGCTGGCTGTCTACCTTAAATCACCTAAGCAGACATAGGGGGCAATCGTGGAGAGGGGCGTCTCTAGGGTCCCAGAATAGCTCCAAGCCTACCCGTCATACGGGTGCGTCCTAGCCATATTATCTGGGGGACGAAGAAGAGAAAGAACAGATACGAAAGTTGTGAGGACTATCCCGTGGTGCTCAGCAGGGAAGGACTACAACACACAGGTGCTAGTTGGTAGGCACTGATTTCCACCTGCAAAGGGAACTCTGGATGTGCCTTCGGACCGGCCGGTCTCAGCCAGCCCTGTTAGCAGTGCTCTGGATTGTGGATCCCGAAGTCTTCAGTAAAAAGGTAAAGAGACTGCAGCCCTGTGTCCTCGTTATTAACCGCGCCTCACATCATCGTCGCCTACACTACTGCGAAGCCCTTCACCTGTGGGAAGGTATTCCATCTAGCTGCCATAACATCACCCCAGTGGACCCCCAAGCAGCGTTGCTCACCCTGACCGAATACTACAGGTGGTGTCACGAACACTTGACAAACTTTCATCACCTTTCATTGGACGCCCCTTAGCAGGGTCACGGACCAGGTCTAGCCACCGTGACAACCCCCGGACCGAGACAGAGAGGAGCGTCTGGGGGCGCTCCAATACCACTATTCATAATGCACGGATATGGCAGAGAAATATAGGTATAGTACAATGCCAAAGACTTCACTTCTTACATTACATGAGTGATATCTACTGTACATTCTACAATAGTTCAGAAACCGGACAGTATAGTCCTCTATACAGAATAATGAGCCCATATATTGCTCCAAACAGGATAATGAGCCCCATATATTGCCCCATACAGTATAATGGCCCCATATAGTGCTCCATACAGTATAATTGGCACCACATAGTCCTCTATACAGAATAATGAGCCCCATATAATGCTCCATACAGTATAATGGGCACCGGCTGAAAACCATTGGTGAATGAGCTGCTGGTAATGCAGTGACGTCATAGAGGTAACCTTCGTTCACTGACCTCCATTCCCAGCAGGGCTAATCTGCGATCAGATCCCCGCTAGAACAGTGAGAGCTCACGGCTCACGTTTCTATCGGGGATGTCACAGAAGTCACCGCAGTTGGGAACGGAGATCAGTGACCTGAGGTTACTTCTATGACGTCACTGCATTCCCAGCAGCTCATTCGCCAATGGTTTTCAGACGGGACGGTCACATCTTGGCACCGTGCAGGTTGAAAAATGTATATCCCCAGGACAAGGATTACTGCATGAGACGCAATGATGGAAAAGTCACTGACGCCACGTTCCCAGCAGCTCATTCACAAGTGGTTTTCAGCCCGGAGTCTCTCTCTGCATTGATTTGTATCTCAGATGAGACAGCAAAAATCTGGTGACAGGTTCACTTTAAGAAAATAAAGAACTGCAGAACCAATCATGGCCAGTAGGTAGTACCATTTACCATACATTTCAGCATCTTGTAATCATTTTACGCTGCTCTTAGATTAGGTGACAGAATCCTGGTAAGGCTAGTTTCACATTTGCGGTAGAATCCGCAGTGTTTAATCCGTAACCTGAAATGTACGATAAACCGCATGCAAACGCATGCAAACGCAGTGTTTTTTTAGACACAGTGTTTTTTAGACGCATAAGGTAACGCATGGGGTTAAAAAAACGCTGCGTCTGCATGCTTTTTCATCCGGTTTTCATGCATTTTCGTTTTCTGTATGCATGCTGGAAAATTTTACAGTAGAAAAATCTAGATAAACAGACACTGCCAATTGAACTACAGTGGGCGTGTATTATGGGATATCTTTATATAGACCCTTGGACTGCTGAAATCTACAGATTTTGCTACTGTATCCTGTGTCATGATGGATCTTTGCATGGAGAGCTTTTATTTTAACCTGGATTTAAGCATCAAACTGTTTCTTGCCTGTGCGTTTGTTTGGGAGCAGCAAAGAAATAGAGAACGACAGAGAAGGACACAGCGTCCGGGAACTCCGGGAGAGCTGTGGAGCCTACCACACGCTATATGGCGAGCTTAATGCCATCCCAGACAGATTCCCGGAATATACCAGGATGTCTCAAGAAACTTTTCAGGATTTGCTTGGTCGTGTCCAAGAAGCAATCCGGAGACAGGACACCCAGCTCCATAGAGCGATTCCAGCAGAGGAACGTCTGATGGTTACATTTAGGTATATAACAATTCCAAACAAATGCCAGTCATAATTATTGTTAATCTGCCATGTATTATTTGTACTTTCCCTTATGTCTTTAGCTAAACACCAGCATAAATAGAATTGATTGTAATTTTATTTTTTATTTTATTTTAGTTTTCTGGCTACTGGAGAGAGCTTATCATCGCTCCACTTTCAGTACCGGCTTGGAATTTCCACCTTGTCTGGAATAGTTGCGGACACCTGCCGGGCTTTGTGGAACGTTGTCCGGGATGAATTTATCCCCCTACCCACCGCGGACATGTGGATGGAAATTGCAGAAAAATTCTGGAGTGTGTGTGATTTCCCCAACTGTTTGGGAGCGGTGGATGAAAAGCACATATGCATTATCAAACCCGCCAGAACTGGATCGGAGTACTTCAACTACAAAAAATATTTTTCTGTAGTGCTCATGGCAATAGCAGATGCGGACTGTCGCTTAATCGCCGTGGACATTGGAGCTTTTGGCCGTGGCAATGACTCACAGACTCTCAAGAACTCTGATATGGGCCGACGTGTGTATGGCAAAAATTGTAATTTTCCCCTGCCACGACCTCTCCCCAACAATCAAGACCCACCGATGCCATTTGTTATGGTTGAGGATGAGGCCTGTCAGATGTGTGAAAACCTACTGAAGCCATATTCTAGTCGGGACTTGAACCACACCAAAAAGGATTTATAACTACAGACTGACCGGGGCCCGAAGAACAGTAGAGTGTATCTTTTGGATTCTTGTCTCAAAATGGTGCATTTTTGGGACAGCCATTAATCTAAAAATGGAAACAGTCGATTGGTCAAAGCCTGTATGGTTCTCCACAATTACATAATGGCTAAGGAGCGACCCAACATTGAACTGGATGAACCAGTTGCAAACCCATTGCCAGATTACCAGCATCACCCGCTGCGGTCAACTGTTGAAGTTGCCCACATGCGGGACCAATTTGCTGCCTATTTTGCTTCTGATGTTGGACATGTGGCATGGCAAGATAATATTGTGTAAAATGTGCTGTTGGGTTTGGGTCTGTACCAGTTATGTTTTAAATGTTATTAATATTTTTGCTTAATAAATAACGTGTTTTGATCTCTTTACTGAGTCTCCTATGTATTTCCTCTAAAAACCACTTTGGTTGCTAGTGGCAAGGTAGTTGACGTCATTACATCCTAATTCTGTTCCGCAGTATCTATTGGACGCAGACTGAAGAGACAATGGAGGTATAATACAAAGCAGATTTATACTCACCAGATCAGGGGTCAGAAATAATGAATTCATGATGTGCAAAACCCAGCCTCATGAATTCACTATTTCTGACACCTGTCCAGATGAGTATAGATATGCCTTGTATGACCTCCATCGTCTCTTCAGTTTGTGTGAAATAGATTACGTAGAATGAAGAGAAAATGGAGGTTATACAAGGCAGTTCTCTACTCATCAGGTCAGGTGTCATAAATAATGAGTTTTTTTACACATCACCTGTTGAGTATAGTTCTGCTATGTATTACCACCATTGTCTCTTCAGTCTGCGACACAGATTAGGCTACGTTCACATTAGCATTGCGTCGGGCGCAGCCACGGCGACGCATGCGTCATGCGCCCCTATATTTAACATGGGGGCGCATGGACATGCGTTGTCTTGCGTTTTGTGACGATTGCGTCTTTTTTGGCGTAAGCATCAGGGAGCAGAGGACGCAGCAAGTTGCATTTTTTGCATCCAAAAGCAAGCCAAAAATGGACGCGTGCGTCACAAAACCATGCGTTTTTGCATGCGTTGTGCGTTGCGTCGCCGACGCAACACACAACAACGCAAATGTGAACGTAGCCTTAAGCAGACTGAATAGATTATGGAGAAAATACAAGTAATATTATTTTTTGCCACCTCATAGCTCTATACCAAACACACAAAGCTGCAGTGTTGTACTTACTAACTACTGGAGTTATAAGGTGGCAAAAAAATAAGGTGTACAGCACAGTGTGTTTATTTGGCGCACGGTGTGTGTTGCCGGCGGCGAAATACACAAATAACCAAACCGTATTGGGGGCAAAAAACATTAACATTTATTTTTAACCAAAAAAAAAATTAACTGCGCCTGCTTGAGGTAGAGTGATGGAACTGGGGGGTGTGTAGCTGTGAGGCCAGGCTAACTGTGGACGACGCAGGGGTTGCAGGAGAAGGGGCAATTAAAGTACTGGGGTCTGGGAGTTCAGGGATGGTGCTTGACGCATGAGAGGGCAGAGACACACTGGAAGGGTGAGACAAACCTGACATTACAGACACATTGGGAGGTGAGGGGGAAGAATTGAGATAGTCCTTTGCTTTTTATTTTTTTCCCTTTTGGGATCGACGTGAAAGTCTGGGGAGCCTCAGTGGGCTCTTTTCTAGCGGCCTGGTCATGGTGGCCGACCTGTTAGGGTCCGTGTGCCGCTGCTGCTGCATGGTTGTGGTGGTTGGGAAGGCTGTGCCAGGGTCCAGCTGCTGCTGCATGGTGGTGTGAAAGGCCATGCCAGAGTCCTGCTGCTGCATGGTGGTGGTGGGGAAGGCCGTGCCAGGGTCCAGCTGCTGCATGGTGGTGTGGAAGGCCATGCCAGGGTCCTGCTGCTGCATGGTGGTGGTGGTGGTGGTGAGGAAGGCCGTGTCAGGGTCCGGCTGCTGCTGCATGGTGGTGCAGAAGGCCTTGCCAGGGTCCTGCTGCTGCATGGTGGTGGCAGTGGAGGATGTCCAAGCAGGAGCAGCAGTTGTCATGGTGGTGGCGGTGAGCTGTCCATCAACACTCGGCATGGTGGTGGTGCTGTAGTGGCGTCCGGCAGTGCTTGTAATGGTGGTGGCCGTGCAGTGGTATGCAGCAGGGCTAGGCATTGAGGTCAAGCGTGACAGTGTTGGCACAGGTGGAAATGCCACCACTGGCTCCTGAAAATACAGACTCTGCTGCATAGCCTGCACGTAGGCAGCATTGCAGGCCTGCGTGACACTAAGCTGGAGTAAGGTGTTCCGATGTGCCCTTCTCTATTTGATTTAAAAAAATGATGTACTGGCCTCTGGAGGTTGGCTTTCACTTGGTCAAGGCTTTTGGTGACATCCAGGATAAGTGTATTCATATGGTTTATGGCACTATCAAGTCTGTCACCCATCGCCTTGAGTCCATCATGAAAGACCGAGCTCAAGTGCAAAAACTCGGGCATGAGTGACCTGTCCGAGGCCCCCTGCTGCTGCCAGGAAGAGCCCTCCAAAAAAGAGGCAGAGGACTGAGACAGGGGAACACCTGATTATTATTATTTATTTATATAGCACCATTGATTCCATGGTGCTGTACATGAGAATTGGGTTACATACAAGTTACAGATATCGCTTACAGTAAACAAACTAACAATGACAGACTGATACAGAGGGGTGAGGACCCTGCCCTTGCGGGCTTACATTCCATAGGATTATGGGAAAGAAGACAATAGGTTGAGGGGTGCAGGATCTCCGTTGTTGGCGAGGCGTAGCCCCGGTATTGGTGAGGAGGCAGCGGGGTCTGTTGTGAATTCAGCTTTTGGGCTCCCTCCGGTGGTTGTAGAGGGTAATGCAGTTGTGCCTGAACTGCAGGAGTGGACAGGTGTATCTACTAATTGCAAAACTGACTGGGGTATATAGCTTTGCAGGATCCTTTAGTCAGTGCCAGTTGTCCATTGTTCTGGAAGGATTCACTTCCCTGCTGGTCTCTCCAGTTTGCTGTGCTTTTCTACAAAGATAAGTCCTGGCTTTGTTTTTGCTGTCCACCTGCAGTGGACCTTATAGTTCTGTGCTTTTTCATGTTTTTGTCTTGTCCAGCTTAGTCTGTGAAGGATTTTTTGCAGCCTAGCTATTTCTCTGGAGATGCAGATATACCCCCCATGTCTTTAGTCAGATGTGGTGATCCGTATTTTCTGCGGTGGATATTTTCTAGTGTTTTTATACTGACCGCATAGTACTCTGTTCTATTCTTTCTTTTTAGCTAGTATGGCCTCCTATGCTAAAATCTGATTTCATATCTGCGTATGTTATTTCCCTCTCCTCTCACAGTCAATATTTGTGGGGGGCTATCTATCCTTTGGGGATTTTCTCTGAGGCAAGATAGGTTTCCTGTTTCTGTCTTTCTGGGTAGTTAGATCTTGGGATGTGCCAAGGGATCTAGGGAGTGTTAGGTTCCCCCTCACGGCTACTTCTAGTTGCGCTGCTTGGTTCAGGGTTTGCAGTCAGTACAGGGACCACCTTCTCCAGAGTCCGTCTCATGCTGCTCCTAGGCCACCAGATCATAACAGTACAACTGGCCAACAATGAGTTAATTGCATCTCAGAAGGGGGGGAAGCTTTTGAGCCATTTTTTTTTCCTTAGCCTGTTTGGTATTTTCCTCCCTCTTTACCTCTGGGTGGCTACGGAGTCTAGTATTAACATGAATGTTCAGGAGTTAGTTTCTCGGGTGGATCAGCTTGCTGCTAGGGTACAGGGTATTTCAGATTTCATTGTTCAAACTCCTGCCTTAGAACCTAAGATTCCCACTCCTGATTTATTCTTTGGTGACAGATCCAAATTTTTTAGTTTAAAAAATAACTGTAAACTGTTTTTTGCTTTAAGACCCCGGTCTTCTGGTGATCCTATTCAGCAGGTTAAAATCATCGTATCTCTGCTGCGCGGTGACCCACAGGATTGGGCATTTTCCCTGGAATCTGGCAATCCTGCTTTGCTTAATGTTGATTCATTCTTTCAGGCATTGGGGTTGTTGTATGATGAGCCTAATTCTGTGGATCAGGCTGAGAAAATCTTGTTAGCCCTGTGTCAAGGTCAAGAAGCGGCAGAATTGTATTGCCAGAAATTTAGAAAATGGTCTGTACTGACTAAATGGAATGAGGATGCCTTGGCGGCAATTTTCAGAAAGGGTCTTTCTGAATCCGTTAAAGATGTTATGGTGGGGTTCCCCACGCCTGCTGGTCTGAGTGATTCTATGTCTCTGGCCATTCAGATTGATCGGCGCTTGCGCGAGCGCAGAGTTGTGCACACTGTGGCGTTGCCCTCTGAGCAGAGCCCTGAGCCTATGCAGTGTGATAGGATTTTGTCTAGAGCTGAATGTCAAACATTCAGGCGTCAGACTAGGTTGTGTTTTTACTGCGGCGATTCTGCTCATGTTATTTCTGATTGCCCTAAGCGTACTAAGAGAATCGCTAGTTCTGTTGCCATCAGTACTATACAACCTAAATTTCTGTTATCCGTGACCTTGATCTGCTCATTTTCATCATTTTCTGTCATGGCATTTGTGGATTCAGGCGCCGCTCTGAACTTAATGGACTTAGAATTTGCCAGACGTTGTGGTTTTCCCTTGCAGCCTTTGCAGAGCCCTATTCCTTTGTGGGGCATTGATGCTACACTGTTGGCTAAAAATAAGCCTCAGTTTTGGACACAGCTGGCCATGCGCATGGCGCCAGCCCATCAGGAAGATTGTCGTTTTCTGGTGTTGCATAATTTGCATGATGATATTGTGCTGGGTTTTCCATGGTTGCAGCTACATAATCCGGTGTTAGATTGGAAATCCATGTCTGTGACTAGTTGGGGTTGTCAGGGGGTTCATGATCAGGTTCCTTTGATGTCAATTTCCTCTTCCCCCTCTTCTGAAGTTCCTGAGTTTTTGTCTGACTTCCAGGGTGTATTCGATGAGCCCAAATCCAGTTCCCTTCCACCGCATAGGGACTGTGATTGTGCTATTGACTTGATTCCACGTTGTAAGTTACCTAAGGGCCGACTTTTCAACCTGTCTGTGCCTGAACATACCGCCATGCGGAGCTATATTAAGGAGTCTTTGGAGAAAGGGCATATTCGGCCATCTTCTTCACCGTTGGGAGCGGGGATCTTTTTTGTTGCCAAGAAGGATGGCTCCTTGAGACCCTGTATTGATTATCGCCTCTTGAATAAGATCACGGTTAAATTTCAATACCCCTTGCCTTTGCTTACTGATTTGTTTGCTAGGATTAAGGGGTCTAGCTGGTTTATTAAGATTGACCTTCGAGGGGCATATAATCTTATTCGTATCAAGCAGGGTGACGAATGGAAAACTGCATTTAATAAGCCCGAAGGCCATTTTGAATACCTTGTGATGCCATTCGGACCCTCTAATGCCCCATCTGTGTTCCAATCCTTCATGCATGACATCTTTCGGAGTTATCTTGATAAATTCATGGTTGTATATTTGGATGATATTTTGATTTTTTCCAATGATTGGGAGTCTCATGTGAAACAGGTCAGGATGGTATTTCAGATCCTCCGTAATAATGCTTTATTTGTGAAGGGGTCAAAGTGCCTCTTTAGAGTGCAGACGGTTTCTTTTTTGGGTTTCATTTTTTCTCCCTCATCTATAGAAATGGATCCGGTTAAGGTTCAGGCCATTCATGATTGGATTCAGCCCACATCTGTGAAGAGCCTTCAGAAATTCTTGGCTTTGCTAATTTTTATCGTCGTTTCATTGCCAACTTCTCCAGTGTGGTTAAACCTCTAACCGATTTGACCAAGAAAGGCGCTGATGTGACGAATTGGTCCTCCGCGGCTGTTTCTGCCTTTCAGGAGCTTAAACGCCGATTTACTTCTGCCCCTGTGTTGCGTCCGCCAGATGTGTCTCTTCCATTTCAGGTTGAGGTTGACGCGTCTGAGATTGGGGCAGGGGCCGTTTTGTCTCAGAGGAATTCTGATGGTTCCTTGATGAAACCGTGTGCCTTCTTTTCTCTGAAGTTTTCGCCTGCGGAACGCAATTATGATGTCAGCAATCGGGAGTTGTTGGCTATGAAGTGGGCATTTGAGGAGTGGCGACATTGGCTTGAGGGGGCCAAGCACCGTATTGTGGTCCTGACCGATCATAACAATCTGATTTACCTCGAGTCTGCCAAACGGCTGAATCCTAGACAGGCTCGATGGTCCCTGTTTTTCTCCCGTTTTGATTTTGTGGTCTCGTACATTCCTGGTACTAAGAATGTTAAGGCGGATGCCCTCTCTAGGAGTTTTTTTCCTGATTCCCCTGGGGTTCTTGAGCCGGGCGGCATTTTGAAGGAAGGGGTGATTCTTTCTGCCATCTCCCCTGATTTGCGACGGGTTCTTCAGGAATTTCAGGCTGATAAGCCTGACCGCTGTCCTGTGGGGAAACTGTTTGTTCCTGATAGATGGTCTAGTAAAGTGATTTCTGAGGTTCAGGTTCATTGTTCTGTGTTGGCTGGCCATCCTGGGATTTTTGGTACCAGAGATTTGGTTAGTAGGTCCTTTTGGTGGCCTTCTTTGTCACGGGATGTGCGTTCTTTTGTGCAGTCCTGTGGGATTTGTGCGCGGGCTAAGCCTTGCTGGGTTGCTTTTGCCATTGCCGGTCCCTGAGAGACCTTGGACGCATATTTCTATGGATTTTATTTCCGATCTTCCTGTTTCACAAAGAATGTCGGTTATCTGGGTTGTCTGTGACCGATTTTCTAAGATGGTTCATTTGGTGCCTTTGCCTAAATTGCCTTCTTCTTCTGATTTGGTTCTGTTGTTTTTTCAGCATGTGGTGCATTTGCATGGTATTCTGGAGAATATTGTGTCCAACAGAGGTTCCCAGTTTGTTTCCAGGTTTTGGCGGGCCTTTTGTGCCAAGCTGGGCATTGATTTGTCTTTATCCTCTGCATTTCATCCTCAGACAAATGGCCAGACTGAGCGAACTAATCAGACCTTGGAGACCTATTTGAGATGCTTTGTGTCTGCTGATCAGGATGATTGGGTGGCTTTTTTGCCATTGGCCGAGTTTGCCCTTAATAATCGGGCTAGTTCGGCTACTTTGGTTTCGCCTTTTTTTTGTAATTTTGGTTTTCATCATCGTTTTTCTTCTGGGCAGGTTGAGCCTTCTGACCTTCCTGGTGTGGATTCTGTGGTCGACAGGTTGCAGCAGATTTGGGCTTATGTGGTGGACAATTTGGTGCTGTTTCAGGAGGAGGCTCAGCGTTTTGCTAACCGTCGTTGGTGTGTTGGTTCCCGGCTTCGGGTTGGTGATCTGGTTTGGTTATCTTCCCGTCATGTTCCTATGAAGGTTTCTTCCCCTAAGTTTAAGCCTCGATTTATTGGTCCTTATAGGATTTCTGAGATTATTAATCCGGTGTCCTTTCGCCTGGCGCTTCCGGCCTCTTTTGCTATTCATAATGTCTTCCATAGATCTTTGTTGCGGAAATATGTGGAGCCCGTTGTTCCCTCTGTTGATCCTCCGGCCCCTGTATTGGTCGATGGGGAGTTGGAATATGTTGTTGAGAAGATTTTGGATTCCCGTTTTTCGAGGCAGAAGCTTCAGTACCTTATCAAGTGGAAGGGTTATGGCCAGGAGGATAATTCTTGGGTTTCTGCCTCTGATGTCCATGCCGTTGATTTGGTTCGTGCCTTTCATCGGGCTCATCCTGATCGGCCTGGGGGCTCTGGTGAGGGTTCGGTGACCCCTCCTCAAGGGGGGGGGGTACTGTTGTGAATTCAGCTTTTGGGCTCCCTCTGGTGGTTGTAGAGGATAATGCAGTTGTGCCTGGACTGCAGGAGTGGACAGGTGTATCTACTAATTGCAAAACTGTCTGGGGTATATAGCTTTGCAGGATCCTTTAGTCAGTGCCAGTTGTCCATTGTTCTGGAAGGATTCACTTCCCTGCTGGTCTCTCCAGTTTGCTGTGCTTTTCTACAAAGATAAGTCCTGGATTTGTTTTTGCTGTCCACCTGCAGTGGACCTTATAGTTCTGTGCTTTTTCATGTTTTTGTCTTGTCCAGCTTAGTCTGTGAAGGATTTTTTGCAGCCTAGCTATTTCTCTGGAGATGCAGATATACCCCCTATGTCTTTAGTCAGATGTGGTGATCCGTATTTTCTGCGGTGGATATTTTCTAGTGTTTTTATACTGACCGCATAGCACTCTGTTCTATTCTTTCTATTTAGCTAGTATGGCCTCCTATGCTAAAATCTGATTTCATATCTGCGTATGTTATTTCCCTCTCCTCTCACAGTCAATATTTGTGGGGGGCTATCTATCCTTTGGGGATTTTCTCTGAGGCAAGATAGGTTTCCTGTTTCTGTCTTTAGGGGTAGTTAGATCTTGGGCTGTGTCGAGGGGTCTAGGGAGTGTTAGGTACCCCCCACGGTTACTTCTAGTTGCGCTGCTAGGTTCAGGGTTTGCGGTCAGTGCAGGGACCACCTTCTCCAGAGTCCGTCTCATGCTGCTCCTAGGCCACCAGATCATAACAGGGGTCAGTGCAGGCTGTAGGCTTTCCTGAAGAGGTGGGTTTTCAGGTTCCGTCTGAAGGATCCGAATGTGGTTGATAGTCGGACGTGTTGGGGCAGAGAATTGCAGAGGATGGGGGATATTCTGGAGAAGTCTTGGAGGCGGTTGGATGAGGAGCGAATAAGTGTGGTGGAGAGAAGGAGGTCTTGGGAGGACTGGAGATTACGTGAGGGAAGATATCGGGAGATTAGTTCAGAGATATATGGAGGAGACAGGTTATGGATGGCTTTGTAGGTCAGTATTAGTAATTTGAACTGGATACGCTGAGGGAATGGGAGCCAGTGAAAAGATTTGCAGAGGGGGGAAGCGGAGAAGAGAGATGAATTAGTCGGGCAGCAGAGTTAAGGATGGACTGGAGAGGTGCAAGGGTGTTAGCAGGGAGGCTGCAGAAAAGGATGTTGCAGTAGTCTAGGCGGGAGATGATGAAGGCATGCACAAGCATTTTAGTAGATTGACGGTTGAGGAAAGGACGGATTCTGGAGATATTTTTGAGCTGGAGGCGACAGGAGGTGGACAGAGCTTGGATGTGCGGTTTGAAAGACAGGGCAGAGTCAAAGGTTACTCCGAAGCAGCGGACATCCGTTACGGGGGAAAGCATGATGTCTTGATTGCGATAGATAGGCCAGGTAAGGAAGATCTATGGGATGGAGGAAAGATGATGAGTTCATATTTGTCCACATTGAGTTTGAGGAAGCAAGAGGAGTAGAAGGAGGATATGGCAGATAGACACTCTGGGATTCTGGACAGCAGAGCAGAGACATCTGGGCCAGATAGGTAGATCTGAGTTTCATCAGCATAGAGGTGGTACTGGAATCCATGGGACTTTATGAGTTGTCCCAGGCCAAGTGTATAGATTGAGAAGAGTAGGGGTCCTAGAACAGAGCCTTGGGGGACTCCAACAGAGAGAGGGTGGGATGAGGAGGTAGTGTGGGAGTGGGAGACGCTGAATGTGCGGTTGGAAAGGTACGAGGCAATCCAGGATAGGGCAAGGTCTTTTATGCCAAAGGAGGAGAGGATCTGTAGTAGGAGGCAGTGGTCAACTGTGTCGAAAGCAGAGGACAGGTCTAGAAGGAGGAGTACAGAGTATTGTCCATTAGCTTTGGCGGTAAGTAGGTTGTTAGTGATTTTGGTCAGGGCTGTCTCAGTTGAGTGATGGGGCGGAAACCAGATTGTAGATTGTCAATGAGTAAGTTAGATGAGAGGTGGGAGGAAAGTTCAGAGTGGACGTGCTGCTCCAGGAGTTTGGAAGCAAATGGGAGCAGCAATATTGGGCGATAGCTGGACATAGCAGTTGGGTCGAGGGTCAGCTTTTAAAGGCGTGATTGTGGCATGTTTGAAAGCAGAAGGGAAGGTGCCAGAAGTTAGTGATAGGTTGAAGAGGAGGGTTAGGGATGGGCTAAGAGTGGTGGTGAGGTTGGGGAGGAGGTGGGATGAGATGGGGTCAAGCGCACAGGTGGTGAGGTGCGATTTGGAGAGGAGACAATTAAGCCCCCTTTCAGTGATGTTGGATAGGGAGGTTATGAGGTTTGGGCATTGGTCTGGTATATAAAGGGGTTGTGGTGGTTGGACAATGAAGACTTGCCTTGTCTGGTCGATCTTATTTTTAAAGTGTGTGGCAAAGTCCTCAGCAGAGATGAGGGAGGTAGGAGGGGGCGGTGGGGGGCGGAGCAGGGAGTTAAAGGTTTTGAATAACTGTTTGGGGTTGTGGGATAAGGACGATATGGGGGTTGTGAAGTAGGCCTGTTTAGCAGAGGTGAGTGTAGATTTAAAAGCGAGTGTTGCTTGTTTGAATGCAGTGAAGTCATCTTCCGAGTGTGTTTTCTTCCAACGCCGCTCTGCAACCCTGGACACTTGCCGGAGCTTTTTAGTGGTGTTATTGTACCAAGGTTGTCTATTGATACGTCGCACTCTGCCATGGATGAGAGGGGCAATCGTGTCAATAACTGATGCGAGAGTGGCATTGTAGAAAGCAGCGGCACTGTCTGTGTCATGAAGTGAGGATATGGATGGAGTCAGAGAGTGTGCGGGTGTCTAGGTGTGCAAGGTTTCTGCGGGGGTGCGCATGTTGCTGGACATGGGTGACCGGTGAGGAGGACAGGGATGAGAAGGTGAGCAGATGGTGGTCGGATAGAGGGAGAAGGGAGGTGGTGAAGTTAGATAGAGAGCAGAGACAGGTGAAGACCAGGTCTAGTGTATGTCCGTCTGTGTGGGTGGCTGCAGAGGACCACTGAGTAAGTCCATAGGATGAAGTAAGGGACAGAAGTTTGGAGGCTGTTGGCTGGAGGGTATCAATTGGGATGTTGAAGTCACCCATGATGATGGTGGGAATGTCAGCAGAGAGAAAGTGAATAAGCCAGGTGGAGAATTGGTCAATAAAGGTAGTGGCCGGGCCCGGAGGTCGGTATATGACGGCCACTTGGAGGTTGGATGGAGAGTAGATGCGGACAGAGTGGACTTCAAAAGAGGGGAGGATAAGGGAGGGTAGAGGTGGGATTGTGTTAAAGGTGCAGTGTGAAGAAAGGAGAAGACCCACTCCTCCACCATGTCTGTTGCCGGGACGAGGGGTGTGGGTGAAATGGAGGCCGCCGTAACACAGCGCAGCAGGGGAGGCGGTGTCAGAGGGTGTCAGTCATGTTTCTGTGAAGCCAAGGAAGGTAAGATTGCGAGAGAAAAAGGTCATGAATCACATGAAGCTTGAGCAGGCATTCCAGAGTGCTCCAGAGAGAGGGAGGAGGGGGGTGGGCATCAGGGGCACGGGTTTTATATTGGAAAGATTGCGGTCGTTCATGTTAGATAGGGAGAGGTAGGAGGGGGTAGTAATGTGAGGTATGAGCTGTGGGGGTCCAGGGTTGGGAGATATGTCTACAGCAGTGAGGAGAAGCAGAGAAAGGGGGAGCAGGTGGGAGAAAAAGAGTGGCCGGCTTGTTTTATGTTTTATTAAAACAGATTTGAGGTCAAGGAGCAGGTCAGTAGAGGAGGACAGGTGGGTAGGTAAGAGGGAAGGGGAGATGGTTATTAGGTTAGAAGGTGCTGGGGTTTGTGATAGTGAAGGAGAGAGAGGATTAGTGGAGAAAACACTGTAAGGGCATAGGTAAACATGGTGAAGGAGTAAGATGGGTTAGTAGAAAAGCTAGGTCCAAGCTTCCTGGTCTCCAGTCTATGTTGCAGGCCCACTTGCTGCTGCGATGCTGGATGGCTGGGACGGGTCCGTGGCTGTTTGATGAAGGAAGGAACCGGGGTCAAGAGTGCTGCTACCTGTGCTGTGAAAAAAAATATATATATATATTACTACCAAACATTTAAAATAGTAAGGGCTCCTTCTCACTTGCGAGAAATACGTCCGAGTTTCACAGGTTAAAGCCCTGCTCTGGCACCGGTACTCCAGAGCGGAGCCTGCAGCTCCATGTATTGCTGTGTGGCCGCACACTCTGCTCTGGAGTGCTGGCACCAGAGAAGGGTTTTAACCTGCGAGACTCGGACATATTTCTCACAAGTGAGAAGGAGCCCTTAAGCACCAACTCCTGTGGAATAGAACAATACAGATTAGGCAATACAACACAACCCATTACACCACAAAAAATACTTACGTTCGCTGGGCAACGACCGGTCTCAAAAATGCAAGGATGCGGTGATACTTGCTCCAGAACCACTAGGAACCTGGCTCTCTTGACGAAGGTCCTTGTTGAAGCGATCCTTCATCGAACGCCAACGTGTTTTACTTTGAGCACTCTTGAAAAATATAAATAATGATTAGACAATGCACTTTTGACCGTGATCACACAACTGAGTGTGATCAGAGAAACTTTTCTCTCATCACACACAGTTGTGTGATCCCGGCCAAGGTCACTGCTGAAGCACACCGCATTGCAATACTTACAAAATGCATTTCGGACCCGAATTGGGGCGTTGTCCCAACCATCCCACATCGCTTTGGCCACCTCATTCCATATCCGCCGGATTGTCACGTTGTCCGAGTGCTGCGGAACCCGGGTGTCCCACAACGGGACTCGCTCATGGACCAGGGAGATGAGGATATCGTTGTCAATGAGGTCCTCATCCCGTTCTGGAACCTAAAACATAAATAAACACATTAATGTTGGAGTCAAGAAAAAAAGGAGTCAAGAAGAAAAAGGGAAGGAAAGAGGAAAGTAAAGAAATGAACAGTGAAGATTAGTAAAGTCAGGATACAATAAATAGTCAGCCAGGTATACTTACACGCTGCCGCCTTGCTACCCGATCGTGTCCACGTTGCTCCTGCTCAGCCTCTGTCGCAGTGGAAGAACTGCTCAAAAACAGGGAAAAAAAATTGTCACATGTGTAGATGTGACAGTGAATACTTACCAATCTGAAGAGGTGAGTACTCACTTCACTTTCATTTCCACCTTGTGTAGGCCCAAGACGTTGCTCCTCAGAAGAAGATGACATTCTGATGCATGCAGTAAGAAAAAAAGACAGAAATTAGGACAAATAGAGACAGAAAATCGAAAATACAGACATTGGCTTTGATATTCACATTGTGAGTGTTGATTCCCCCCAGGTTCTTTCCTGCGTCTGTCTGCACTTGTTCCCAGTCTGCTGAGTAGTGACCTGCAAATGCCCATTCCCTCATTTTATCAGTTTGTATGTGGGGGTTGGCTACTCAGTGTCTAGACATGTTTTCCTGTGGTACAACGCATGCGTTCACAAACAAAAGCAAAAGCATGTGCTTGTGAACGCATGCGTTTACATAGACTGTAATGTTTTTTGCCGCATTCCTTTGGCTAACAACCGCATACGTTTCGAGGCGGCAAATTGACGTCTCTGAAATTACTACATGTAACGTTTACCGCGCCAAGCCGCAGACAATTAAATGACGCATGCAGAAAATTGCAGCACAAACGCTGCAGACACAACCACAAATGTGAAACCAGCCTTACAGATTTCCTTTAAGGAGCTGTAATCTGCTTTTACTAATACTGGACAAAAAAAAAAGTGTAATTGACATCTGCTGCAATAAAAAGGGCTGAGTCTCACTGTGTTGCTCAGTTTGCTCAATTCAGACTATGCATAAGTGCTTTACTTTTCGTTAGTGCTCTGAAATTCATGCGTATATCTTTTTTTTTTTGACCAAGGACACCCCATCCTCCATCAACTTAGTGTCTCCAAGCAGCTGGCTCAGAGTCACCATATTGGTGCTGAGGACAGAGAAGACCCCTGATCCACATAGCACAGGATGGACCAGAACCGGCAAGCTCCAGTGATCCCACAGCCCTACCCTCCCATGGTAGCTAGGATTACAGGTGTGCGCCACAGCACCCAGCAGAGATGTGAGCATTACTAACCTATAGAAGAGTCAGTGTCTGATAAGTGCAGAGCTACAAAATAGTCATCATACCTGGGTCATGTGTCAGAGCTATAAGCTTTTCTCTATATATAGTGTAAGTGTCTTTCAGTCCCAAAATGTTATTTTCAGCTAATTCCTACCAAATGGTAAAATGTGTGTCAGACGTACCACCTACTGGTCATGGATGGTTCTGCAGTATATTTTACTCTTCTAAAATTTCGCTGCAACATGTTTCCAGGAATATATTTTTTATTCAATAGTGTTGATGGTAATTAGTGCACTACAGGGCAATTTAGCTCTGTTTCTGGCCAGGCACATTTTTGGCTTATTTCATACTATCTGTTTTAAAATCAGGAAAAAGGCTGTCATGCCCCCCAGAGTTGGGAAATGTCCAGGGTCTCAGCTACGGGGGTAGCTGGGACCACAGAGAACAAGATTAAGGCCGAATTCTCTGGTACCTGATCACATGATTGCCATTATTCAGTGAATAATAGAGATCACAAAAAAAGTGTGCCAGCTGTTTCAATGATCCTATCACAGAGATAAAAATAGTAAATCAAACCCCCTTTGTCAGCCCCGTTAATAGATAAAAATTAAAAAATAATTTAAATTTTTTTTTTCCTTCTTTGCAGTTGGGCTTAGGGTTACGGTTAGGCCGGAGTCACACTTGCGAGTGTAATGTGAGAAACTTGCGCGAGTCTCTCGCATCAATATCTAACACTGCCACTGGCACTCAGACCGGAGTTTGCGGCTGCATAGAAACACTAAAAAGTGTAAGAATAAGAATTAGGGTTGGAGTTAGGGTCAAGATTGGGGTTGGAGTTAGGGCTGTGTTAGGGTTAGGGTTGGGGTTAGGATTATGTTAGACTTGGGGTTTTTCAAAAGAAAAAAAAATAAGGATTTGATGGTGAGCACAAGTGGTCACTACTCAAGTGTGCTGCGGGATGCATGGAGTATCGAGGATCACCGCATGCTTTTTCTGGGTGTCTAACAGCCATGAAACATGCTGGGCATGGACTCGAGCATGTCACTTGAGCAATCGTGATATTTGGTACATACCCGAGCACCCGATGGAAACTGGCGTAGCGAACACTTGTACTCAACACTAATGACGACATATTCAATATGACCAGTTACTGTTATCAAATTCTGTTTCATACCTGTAGGTTCAAAATGTTCACTATACCCCTGGATAAACTTCTTGAGGGGTGTGGTTTCCAAATTGGGATCACTCAGGGGGTTTCCACTGTTTAGGCACATCAGGTGTTCTCCAAACATGACATGGTGTCCACTAATTGTTCCAGCAAATTTTGCATTCAAAAACTCAAATGGCAATCCTTCCCATCCAAGGTCTGCCGTGTGCCCAAACAGTGGCTTTCCCCTACATATGGGGAATCAGCGTACTCAGGAGAAATTGCACAACAAATTTTTGGGTCGATATTTTCCTGTTATCCTTGTCAAAATAAAAAAAAAATTGGTCTAAACTAATTTTTTGGGGAAAAAAAGGTAATATTTATTTTTTCCACATTCCAAAAGTTCCTGTGAAGCACTTGATGGGTTAATAAACTTCTTGAATGTGGTTTTAAGCATCTATCTTATAGACCCCTTAAAGTCATTTTAAATGTGAGGAGGTCCCTTAGAAAGTAACATAGTAACATAGTTAGTAAGGCCAAAAAAAGACATTTGTCCATCCAGTTCAGCCTATATTCCATCATAATAAATCCCCAGATCTACGTCCTTCTACAGAACCTAATAATTGTATGATACAATATTGTTCTGCTCCAGGAAGACATCCAGGCCTCTCTTGAACCCCTCGACTGAGTTCGCCATCACCACCTCCTCAGGCAAGCAATTCCAGATTCTTACCACCCTAACAGTAAAGAATCCTCTTCTATGTTGGTGGAAAAACCTTCTCTCCTCCAGACGCAAAGAATGCCCTCTTGTGCCCGTCACCTTCCTTGGTATAAACAGATCCCCAGCGAGATATTTGTATTGTCCCCTTATATACTTATACATGGTTATTAGATCGCCCCTCAGTCGTCTTTTTTCTAGACTAAATAATCCTAATTTCGCTAATCTATCTGGGTATTGTAGTTCTCCCATCCCCTTTATTAATTTTGTTGCCCTCCTTTGTACTCTCTCTAGTTCCATTATATCCTTCCTGAGCACCGGTGCCCAAAACTGGACACAGTACTCCATGTGCGGTCTAACTAGGGATTTGTACAGAGGCAGTATAATGCTCTCATCATGCGTATCCAGACCTCTCTTAATGCACCCCATGATCCTGTTTGCCTTGGCAGCTGCTGCCTGGCACTGGCTGCTCCAGGTAAGTTTATCATTAACTAGGATCCCCAAGTCCTTCTCCCTGTCAGATTTACCCAGTGGTTTCCCGTTCAGTGTGTAATGGTGATATTGATTCCTTCTTCCCATGTGTATAACCTTACATTTATCATTGTTAAACCTCATCTGCCACCTTTCAGCCCAAGTTTCCAACTTATCCAGATCCATCTGTAGCAGAATACTATCTTCTCTTGTATTAACTGCTCTACATAGTTTTGTATCATCTGCAAATATCGATATTTTACTGTGTAAACCTTCTACCAGATCATTAATGAATATGTTGAAGAGAACAGGTCCCAATACCGACCCCTGCGGTACCCCACTGGTCACAGCGACCCAGTTAGAGACTATACCATTTATAACCACCCTCTGCTTTCTATCACTAAGCCAGTTACTAACCCATTTACACACATTTTCCCCCAGACCAAGCATTCTCATTTTGTGTACCAACCTCTTGTGCGGCACGGTATCAAACGCTTTGGAAAAATCGAGATATACCACGTCCAATGACTCACCGTGGTCCAGCCTATAGCTTACCTCTTCATAAAAACTGATTAGATTGGTTTGACAGGAGCGATTTCTCATAAACCCATGCTGATATGGAGTTAAACAGTTATTCTGATTGAGATAATCCAGAATAACATCCTTCAGAAACCCTTCAAATATTTTACCAACAATAGAGGTTAGACTTACTGGCCTATAATTTCCAGGTTCACTTTTAGAGCCCTTTTTGAATATTGGCACCACATTTGCTATGCGCCAGTCCTGCGGAACAGACCCCGTCGCTATAGAGTCTCTAAAAATAAGAAATAATGGTTTATCTATTACATTACTTAGTTCTCTTAGTACTCGTGGGTGTATCCCATCCGGACCCGGAGATTTATCTATTTTAATCTTATTTAGCCGGTTTCGCACCTCTTCTTGGGTTAGATTTGTGACCCTTAATATAGGGTTTTCATTGTTTCTTGGGATTTCACCTAGCATTTCATTTTCCGCCGTGAATACCGTGGAGAAGAAGGTTTTTAATATGTTAGCTTTTTCCTCGTCATCTACAACCATTCTTTCCTCACTATTTTTTAAGGGGCCTACATTTTCAGTTTTTATTCTTTTACTATTGATATAGTTGAAGAACAGTTTGGGATTAGTTTTACTCTCCTTAGCAATGTGCTTCTCTGTTTCCTTTTTGGCAGCTTTAATTAGTTTTTTAGATAAAGTATTTTTCTCCCTATAGTTTTTTAGAGCTTCAATGGTGCCATCCTGCTTTAGTAGTGCAAATGCTTTTTTTTTACTGTTAATTGCCTGTCTTACTTCTTTGTTTAGCCACATTGGGTTTTTCCTATTTCTAGTCCTTTTATTCCCACAAGGTATAAACCGCTTACAGTGCCTATTTAGGATGTTCTTAAACATTTTCCATTTATTATCTGTATTCTTATTTCTGAGGATATTGTCCCAGTCTACCAGATTAAGGGCATCTCTAAGCTGGTCAAACTTTGCCTTCCTAAAGTTCAGTGTTTTTGTGACTCCCTGACAAGTCCCCCTAGTGAAAGACAGGTGAAACTGTACAATATTGTGGTCGCTATTTCCTAGATGCCCGACCACCTGCAGATTTGTTATTCTGTCAGGTCTATTAGATAGTATTAGGTCTAAAAGTGCTGCTCCTCTGGTTGGATTCTGTACCAATTGTGAAAGATAATTTTTCTTGGTTATTAGCAGAAACCTGTTGCCTTTATGGGTTCCACAGGTTTCTGTTTCCCAGTTAATATCCGGGTAGTTAAAGTCCCCCATAACCAGGACCTCATTATGGGCTGCAGCTTCATCTATCTGCTTTAGAAGTAGACTTTCCATGATTTCTGTTATATTTGGGGGTTTGTAACAGACCCCAATGAGAATTTTGTTACCATTTTTCCCTCCATGAATTTCGACCCATATGGACTCGACATCCTCATTCCCTTCGCTAATATCCTCCCTTAAAGTGGACTTTAGACAAGACTTTACATAGAGACAAACCCCTCCTCCTCTCCGATTTTTACGATCCTTTCTAAACAGACTGTAACCCTGTGTGAAGAGCAGAACAAAAATGATTACCTCAATGAACAAAAATAAAAAAAAAGAATTTGTGATAAATATTGACCTGTCCATTCAAGGACATTTTAGCTATAGTATGAAATCCTGTTTTTCTTGTCTGTGGAATTGCCTTTGTACTGTTTGTTGTGAAACTGCCGCCCACGAAACTGTTTTCTTTTCTTTTCTTTCTTTCCTGTTTTGTCTCTTTGTTTAAACATGCAAGACTTGTATAACCACTAAACCTACTGAAACAACTATATAAAGAAGGGATAGCACCTTGAAGGCAGGCGTGCTTCAGAGACTTCCCAGTGATACACTATACAAGACGTGTCTTGTGTATTATTTCTGGTGATTCCCCACTTCCAAAGGCTGCTCCGACTGAGTGTGATCCCGACACCTGTAAGTTAACTGCCCAGTCATAGCTTTCATCTAACCATGTCTCGGTTATTCCCACTATGTCAAAGTTACCTGTAGATATTTCTGCTTCTAGTTCTTCCATCTTGTTTGTCGGGCTTCTGGCGTTTGCGAGCATGCAGTTTAGAGGATTTTGTTTTGTTCCAATCTCCTTGCTGTGGATAGTTTTAGAAATGTTCTTACCTCCCTTCTGAGTATGTTTTCCTGGTTCTTCTTTGTTCGAGTCTAATGTTTTTCTTCCCGTCCCCTCTTCTCCTAGTTTAACGCCCTCCTGATGAGTGTAGCGAGACTTCTGGCGAATGTGTGTTTCCCAGGTTTGTTGAGGTGTAGTCCGTCTCTGGCGAGGAGTCCATCGTACAAGTAATTCACACCGTGGTCTAGGAATCCGAATCCTTGTTGTCTGCACCATCGTCTTAGCCAGTTGTTCGCATCAAGGATCCTGTTCCATCTCCTGGTGCCATGCCCGTCTACTGGAAGGATAGAAGAAAAAACTACCTGTGCATCCAGTTCCTTTACTTTCTTCCCCAACTCTTCAAAGTCCTTGCAGATTGTCGGTAGGTCCTTCCTTGCCGTGTCATTGGTGCCAACATGTATCAGAAGAAATGGGTGGATGTCCTTGGAGCTGAAGAGCTTTGGTATCCTATCGGTCACATCCTTGATCATCGCACCTGGAAGGCAGCATACTTCTCTTGCGGTTATGTCCGGTCTGCAGATGGCTGCTTCTGTGCCTCTCAGTAGTGAGTCTCCCACCACCACCACTCTTCGTTGCTTCTTGGCTGTACTTTTTGCTGTCACTTGTTGCTGTGTGCCCTTTTCTTTTTTGCTTGCTGGTATTGCTTCATCCTTAGGTGTGCCATCTTCATCCTCTACAAAGATTTGATATCGGTTCTTCAGTTGTGTGGTTGGTGATTTCTCCATCGTCTTCTTGCTTCTTTTGGTCACATGCTTCCACTCATCTGCTTTTGGAGGTTCTCTGACACTTTTTTCACCTTCTGTGACCAGTAGAGATACTTCTGTTCTGTCTAGGAAGTCTTCATTCTCTTTGATGAGTTTCAAAGTTGCTATTCTTTCTTCCAGACCCCGCACTTTTTCTTCTAAAAGGGCCACAAGTCTACACTTCTGACAGGTGGTTTTGTAAATTCTGTTGGAAAAATGAGAAATCGCTGATCAACTTGTAACCCTTTTAACTTCAAAGACCTCGCCCTATCCTGGATCCCCTCATACCTTTCCAACTGCACATTCAGCGTCTCCAACTCCCACACTACCTCCTCGCCCCACCCTCTCTCTGTTGGAGTCCCCCAAGCCTCTGTTCTAGGACCCCTACTCTTCTCAATCTACACACTTGGCCTGGGACAACTCATAAAACCTCATGGATTCCAGTACCACCTCTATGCTGATGACACTCAGATCTACCTCTCTGGCCCAGACGTCACCGCTCTGCTGTCCAGAATCCCAGAGTGCCTATCAGCCATATCCTCCTTCTTCTCCTCTCGCTTCCTCAAACTCAATGTGGACAAATCTGAACTCATCATCTTTCCTCCATCCCATAGATCTTCCTTACCTGACCTATCTATCGCAATCAATGACATCCTGCTTTCCCCCGTACCGGAAGTCCGCTGCCTCGGAGTAACCTTCGACTCTGCCCTGTCCTTCAAACCGCACATCCAAGCTCTTTCCACATCCTGTCGCCTCCAGCTCAAAAATATCTCCAGAATCCGTCCTTTCCTCAACCGTCAATCTACTAAAATGCTTGTGCATGCCCTCATCATCTCCCGCCTTGACTACTGCAACATCCTTTTCTGCGAATTTTACCCCTGTTAATAAATCCCCTTCAACAGTTGGTCTGTCTGTTCCATGGTGACATACTCAGTACCTGCATACTATTACAGCCGCCTCATCACTACCGAAGCTACCGCCTCACCAACACCGGAGCTCCTGCAACCCTCAACCTACTGTCTCCTTCCCCATAATCCTGTAGAATGTAAGCCCGCAAGGGCAGGGTCCTCGCCCCTCTATATCAGTCTGTCATTGTTAGTTTGTTTACTGTAAGTGATATCTGTAACTTGTATGTAACCCCTTCTCATGTAAAGCACCATGGAATCAATGGAGCTATATAAATAAATAATAATAAAAATAATAATAATAACCAAAAAAAGATGTGTTAAAGAAATCGTGCTGATGCAAAGTAGTCATGTGGGAAATGTTATTTATGAATTATTTTATGTGACATACAGTGGGTATGGAAAGTTTTTAGACCCCTTTAAATTTTTCACTCTTTGTTACATTGCAGCCATTTGGTGAATTAAAAATAGGTCATTTGTTTTCTCATTAATGTACACTCTGCACCCCATCTTGACTGAAAAAAACTGAAATTTAGAAACATTTGCAAAATTATTAAGAAAGAAAAACTGAAATATCACATGGTCAGAAGTATTCAGACCCTTTGCTCAGTATTGAGTAGAAGCACCCTTTTGAGCTAGTACACCCATGAGTCTTCTTGGGAATGATGCAACAAGTTTTTTACCCCTGGCAGGGCCGGCGTCAGCACCCGGCGTACCCGGGCGAGTGCCGGGGCCCTGACGAGACGGGGGGGCCATAACGGTAAGACACTGATGCCGACACTAATGCACATCATGCGCTCCTGGGAGGCCCCCAAAGCCGGACTACATCCCTCCCTGTGCTAGTGTGCTGTTTGACTGTCACTACACAGTCAACTCCCAGCCAGGAGGTAGAGCTGGAGCTGACATCCCCGGCAGCAGGAGGCGCGGCACACAGAGCTCTCTGGGACTGACGCTGCGCAGCTGCAGGAATACTCACCATGGGGATACGAAAAGTCACTTCCGGGCCGCGGTCGTCACTTCTGGGTAAGAGTGAGGATGAGCTCATCATCCTAAGAGCTCACACACAGATTGTCGCGACACTGTCCGGGTCCAGCGCGGCAGCGAGCAGCAGAAAGATGAGCAGCAGTCAGTGCACGTGCACCCTGTGTCCACAACAGTCGGGGGCGACGGCGATGGCGTGACTGGTGAGTGACGTGACGGTGAAAGTGAAGCAGTGAGTCTTCCTTCCTGGTCCCAAAGCATTGCAGGGGGATGCAGCCTGCCTGGGACTTGTAGTCCAACACTACACAGACCTACAGTATGACATCTGAGAGATGCTGGGACTTGTAGACTATATACTACATGGCTGGCTGTACTATATACTATGTGGGCTGCCTGTGTTATATACTACGTGGGCTGCCTATGTTATATACATATATGGTCCCCTGAGGAAGCCAACTTCGCGAAACGCGCGTTGGGGCCCTTCCTGCTGCCTTTTTAGGTTCCTCCTTCCCACATGGGTAAGTTACGGTTATGCTGGGCTGCACAAGTGAGATTACACTGGGCGTAGGGGCTGTAATATTAGCATATATGGGCTCCCTTTACAATTGTCCTTTAATGGTAGGATGCCCTATATATTCCTTCTATGCCCACTCGTAGCACCAACATTTAGGGGTGTACCTCCTTAGGCAGCTGTTGTTTTTTATGTGGTTTTTCCCTGTTTTCTCGTCATGTTTTTGTGCATTTAGGCTTTTAGCCATTTCTGTATTTACAATGAGCCTTGTCTAATAAAATTTCACTTTTTGATATAATTATTTTTAGACTCAGGGCTTCATTCTACTTACATTTATATATGAGAGTATACTCCTGTTCGCTTGTAGGTTTTGTTATATACTACGTGGCTGTGTTATATACTACGTGGCTGTGCAATATACTACTTGGCTGTTCTATGTACAACATGGCTGTGCTATATAATATGTGGGCTGTGTTGAATACTACATGGGCTGTTATATACCACGTGGCTGTGCTATATACTACGTGGCTGTGCTATATACTACGTGGGCTGTGTTATATACTACGTGGGCTGTGTTATATGCTACATGGGCTGTGCAGTATACTACGTGGCTGTGTTATATACTATGTGGCTGTGTTATATGCTATGTGGTCTATGTTATATACTACGTGGCTGTGTTATATGCTATGTGGCTGTGCTATACGCTACGTGGGCTGTGTTATATACTGCGTGGGCTGTGTTATATACTACGTGGCTGTGCTATATGCTACGTGGGCTGTGTTATATGCTACGTGGCTGTGCTATATTTCTCTGCTGGATCTGTGCATCATGAATTGTGGTATGTGTTAAAGGGGGGCCCACTTAGACTCTTTCGCCCTAGGGCCCTCTAAAACCTGGAGCCGGCCCTGACCCCTGGATTTGGGCAACCTCTGCCATTCTGCCTTGCAGATCCTCTCCAGCTGCATCAGGTTGGATGGTGAACCTTGGTGGACAGCCATTTTTAGGTCTCTCCAGAGATGAACAATTGGGTTTAGGTCAGAGCTCTGGCTGGGCCAGTCAAGAATGGTCACAGAGTTGTACGAAGCCACTCCTTTGTTATTTTAGCTGTGTGCTTAGGGTCATTGTCTTGTTGGAAGGTGAACCTCCGGCCAAGTCTGAGGGCCAGAGCACTCTGGAAGAGGTTTTCATCCAGGATATCTCCATACTTGGCCCCATTCATGTTTGTCATTTTGAATTGCAGCTGCTTTTATTTCTTTTATTTCTTTTTTCTCCATCTGATTTCCCCTTTAATTGGGACTGCTACATTAGCCCCAGTTTCAGATGTAATGCGGCCTTCTAGCTGCATAGCAGAGTTGATTGGGTCTCCTAGGACCCCGCAGCACCTGCTCCCTCCCTACACTATGCCATCACATGACACTTGGGTGCGGAGGAGGAAGCACTGTTAGCGCTGCCATTTCTGTGTACTCAGCATTTCTCCAGCACTGTGTAAACAGTAAATGGGAAGACAGAGAAAGAGCTCTGTGTAATGCCGCCCACATCACTGATTGTATACACCTATAAGCAAAAAACGGAGTAAGATGTCCCACAAATAACAAATATATAAAATGAACAAATTTTATTGGCACAATAACATACAAAAAATATTAATATGTACAACAATAGTAGAAAATGAGGATAAGGTGTCTGACACAAGGACAAACACACCAAAAAATGCGCACAAACTATAAATACAGGGTGTAGCAAAGGATATAGCATGGGATGAGAGTATACCCCGTAACAATGTGTAATAAGGTGCAACACATAGTATACGCATTAGTGTTGGAGCCGCGTCTTCCTTCTCTCATTTTTATTGTTCTGTGTTTTTAATTCTTGTTCTGTTCTTCTTTTTTCTTTTTTAGATTGTTTGTTTATTTCATATTTACTTTTAGTGATTGGTGATTAGACCTATAGGGTCTGGAACAGATGGCCTTGCAGCTGGGTTACTTTTGGAGAACGCTTGCGGAAATCATATGGCATCCTGTTATTGATATGGCACACCCCTACAACATCTGAATATGGACGCTTGAATGAGTCTTTGAGCAATGGGAGCCGTGCTACTCTATCATCTCGGACCTGCGGTTATGACACACTTCCGCAGTATCCGAACATGGACGTTTGAGTGGACATTGTGATTAATGGGAGCCAGGTCATTTTATCATCCTGGACCTGTGTACAAGCCTTCCAGGAAGTATCAGTCGGGTGGGAGTCTGGTGTTACCCGTCACTATGCTGATTATCTGTTTAGTGCACTGCCAGGATTCCTTCCCCGTACTAAAATGGCCGCCGCAGCGTCGCGCATGCGCTGTGGATCCCGGGCCGTGCCGCGCCTCCGTAAGGCTTCCCTAACAGCAACGCCCAGATTAGTGACGTCACGGGGGATTTCCCTCTCTCTGGGCGTTGCTGGGAAGGCCGGAAGTTGGTGCGTTGCCGGCCGGTGGACTCACTTACGTGCGCTATAGCGCGCCTGCGCCTCATTACCTACAGCTGCAATGGAGTGATAAAAACCGGGCGCTTTGTTAGAAGCCACACAGCCCCCCGAAGAAGCAGTCAGTACGCGAAACGCGCGTCGGGGCTTTTCGTGGGACGGTACACGCCGGAATTTTCGCACATGGGTAAGCAGCAGGCTGGGGTAGGGATGTATCCTCATGGTGCAGCACCTTTGGGCTGGTTACAATATGGGTGGAGTGTTCATGAAGGCAGGGTTTACCCCTATTAAGGGTTAACTGATTTATTGTGTATCCCCTGGTCTTTTGTGTCACTACTGGACTCTATGCGTATACTATGTGTTGCACCTTATTACACATTGTTACGGGGTATACTCTCATCCCATGCTATATCCTTTGCTACACCCTGTATTTATAGTTTGTGCGCATTTTTTGGTGTGTTTGTCCTTGTGTCAGACACCTTATCCTCATTTTCTACTATTGTTGTACATATTAATATTTTTTGTATGTTATTGTGCCAATCAAATTTGTTCATTTTATATATTTGTTATTTGTGGGACATCTTGCTCCGTTTTTTGCTTATAGGTGTATATTATAGGGGAGTTTTGTCCCTGTCCCAGTGTTGGAGTGCAATGGGCACATCCTATAGAAGGGTTTTTTCTACTACGTATGATATCCTTGAGTTCGGTTCTTGTTGCATAATTGTATTTTTACTGTGTATTTTCACAGCGTCCCCAACCGACCATATGGATCATACAGCCCGTGAGAAAAAGTGGCTCAATAAACTTGATGAGGTATTTGGTGATGACACAAGTGTGGGTTTTAATACGAGAGAAACGGAGGACTCGGTCACGAAGCTTAAATCACTGTTAAATAAAAAAACACGTCTATGGTGGAACAGGGCCTTCTTAGAACGGTATATAGCCAAGGGGTTAATCCCCAGGGGATTAAGGATACAGGTGTTCCCCTCATTTACAATGGAGGATGAATCCCTGAAGAAGGAATGGGAAGAGCTGTCCTCTGGTTGCTCTAAGGGCTATATGGAATTACTGGTGAGATCTAATACCACCTCTCTACAAGAGATTGAGGAGGAAATCGGCTCTTTACAGGAATCATTACGTGGTACCCGTTCGGCAACTGCCGAGAAAAAATTAAATGATGAATTAGAGGGCGACTTCCAGAGATGGGAGAAGGATATCGTGGCAGTTAAGACCAAAAAATATCAAAGAGATGTGCTTGATTACAAAAATAATCACGTATATAGGTGGAGGAAAAAACAATCTACACAATTCAAAGCCCCATCTAAACGCGGCTCCTTCTCATCAGCGTCATCTATGGATGAGGATCAGGCCGGGAGTAGTCACCTGAGTAGTGCTTTTAGTGACAGATTGGGACTAGGAAAAGCAGGAAACCGGAGAGGGAAGAACAAACGTCGCTTCACTCCTCCCCAGTCCCTCGAGAAAAAGTCTAAGCCTACTAATCGATTGGAGGTAATCAATCTATCTGACCATGTGTTGTCAGAGGATCAGTTGGGTGTCTTGGGTCTAGGACTGACTTTCGTCCCTACTAATAACTTTAATTATTTTACAGCCGTGAAAGACACACAACTGTTCCTCAGAAAAGTTATTCTACGTAAATTACACTTTAAGCCTCCTGATGATTTTATTCCTGAGACTACCATGGAACAAGAGGCGTTGGCTATACTCGAGGAACTGGTGGAGGAGTCTGAATCGTCTATCACGGGTAAGTTCCCTGCCTCTGTCGTGCCAAGATGTACCACGTTCCCCCCCCTTTTCACTTTGCCCGCAGATTGAAATTTTCAATAAATTGGTGGTAGAGGACTTGAAAAAAGTCCAAAGTGATAAGAGAGGCAATAATTTGACGCCTACTCAATGCAGGGCTTTGAAGGAACTGAAGTCCATGCAAGATGTGGTAATTAAACCGGCGGATAAGGGGGGGAACGTGGTCGTCTGGCCGACGGTGAAATACGAAAAAGAGGCCTTTCGTCAGCTGCGTGATCGTGAAGAATACGCCCCTTTGTCATGCAATCCATT
Source organism: Ranitomeya imitator (assembly GCF_032444005.1). Classification (NCBI taxonomy): domain Eukaryota; kingdom Metazoa; phylum Chordata; class Amphibia; order Anura; family Dendrobatidae; genus Ranitomeya; species Ranitomeya imitator. Next base: position 641,347,023 of record NC_091283.1, on the reverse strand, counting down.
ATCCGGTTTCTCAAATGAGTTATTTGAGATTCTGGACCGGGCCCTGACACGGGGCATTATAACGAAAAAAGTGTTCGAGGGCCTGATTATTGAGTTTCCGGTGGTCCCTACCTTCTACCTTCTGCCGAAGGTACATAAGGATCCAGTGTCACCCCCGGGGCGTCCGATTGTCTCGGGCATAGGGGGGTTATGCGACCCTGTTTGCAAATTCATTGAATATTATCTACATCCTTTAGTGGAGTCGCTCCCCTCCTATGTCCGGGACACTACGGACGTCCTGGGTAAATTGGATGGTATCACTCTAGAGCCTGATATGATCTTTGCAACCATTGATGTAGAATCTCTCTACACTAGCATTCAACATACGGATGGGCTGGAGGTGGCTGAGTTTTTTCTGGGCATGAGTAACCTGGACTCCCTTATGCAGGCCCTGATCCTGGAACTATTACAATTTGTTTTAACGCATAATTTTTTTCTGTTTAAAGATCGATATTTTTTACAAAAGCGGGGCACTGCCATGGGCGCGGGCGCGGCGTGTGCGCCCTCGTACGCTAACCTCTTCCTCGGACTTTGGGAGAGGGAGGTTTTTTTGGGGGGGCGCACATGCCGCTTCCCATGTGCAGTACTGGTACCGCTATATCGACGATGTGTTGATGATTTGGCAGGGTCCGGAGCGGGCCCTCTTAGACTTCATCCACGAGTTGAATCAAAATGATCGTAATATTAGGCTGACCCACAGGATAGCAAGTGGAGATATTGACTTCCTGGACATAAAAATAATGAGGTGTAATAGTGGCGTATTGCAGACCGACGTTTTCCGTAAGGAGACGTCTGTCAACGCCCTCTTGCACTCCACCTCAGCGCATACGCGGTCTACGATATGGGCTATACCTGTGGGCCAGTTCCTCAGAATGAGGAGGATTTGCTCCGCGGATGAGGTCTTCGAGAGGCAGGCTCGGGACCTTGCCGAACGGTTCCAGGATCGGGGCTACAGCAATAGGGCTATTAAGAAAGGGTATTTGCGAGCCAGGAGAGCACCCAGGAATCAGCTGCTTTGTAGATACCCTAAATCCATCACTACAGGGAAATCTCAGCCACTACGATTTATTTCCACCTATAACAACAGGTGGGAAGAGGTGCGGGATATTCTACAAAAACATTGGTCCGTTCTAAAAACAGAACCCACTCTTAATAACATTTTGCCTGACCGCCCCCACCTTACGGCTAGAAGGGGGAAGAGTTTAAAAGATCAGCTGGTAAGGGGTCACTACAACCCTGCTCCATCGAGGATTTTCGGATCAGGACCACAGAGATGGGGTTGTTTTCCGTGTGGTTCATGCAAAGCGTGTAGTAACATTGTCAGAGCCACTAATTTTTCGGCGGCAGGGGGAGGTAGGGACTATCGTATTACAAGTTATATATCCTGTAGCACTACGCATGTGGTGTACTACGCCACATGCGCATGTAACTTGATTTATGTTGGCCTTACGTCACGAGAGCTCCGTGTCAGGGTCCGTGAGCACGTCAGAGGTATTCTAGCGGCAAAAGATGTGCCTGATGTCTCGGAGCTTAATACCATCCCGAGGCATTTCAGGTTACATCATGCGTGCAATCCGACATCTTTTAAAGTGCGTGGTATTGATAGGGTGCACGCGGGTAGTAGAGGTGGTGATCCCAAACGGATCCTGGCACAAATGGAGTGCCGATGGATCATTTCATTGGGTACTATGGTCCCCAATGGCCTGAATGAGCAGGTCTCTTTTGTTCCCTTTCTGTAGGCACTTTACATTAGTGTTGGAGCCGCGTCTTCCTTCTCTCATTTTTATTGTTCTGTGTTTTTAATTCTTGTTCTGTTCTTCTTTTTTCTTTTTTAGATTGTTTGTTTATTTCATGTTTACTTTTAGTGATTGGTGATTAGACCTATAGGGTCTGGAACAGATGGCCTTGCAGTTGGGTTACTTTTGGAGAACGCTTGCGGAAATCATATGGCATCCTGTTATTGATATGGCACACCCCTACAACATCTGAATATGGACGCTTGAATGAGTCTTTGAGCAATGGGAGCCGTGCTACTCTATCATCTCGGACCTGCGGTTATGACACACTTCCGCAGTATTCGAACATGGACGTTTGAGTGGACATTGTGATTAATGGGAGCCAGGTCATTTTATCATCCTGGACCTGTGTACAAGCCTTCCAGGAAGTATCAGTCGGGTGGGAGTCTGGTGTTACCCGTCACTATGCTGATTATCTGTTTAGTGCACTGCCAGGATTCCTTCCCCATACTAAAATGGCCGCCGCAGCGTCGCGCATGCGCTGTGGATCCCGGGCCGTGCCGCGCCTCCGTAAGGCTTCCCTAACAGCAACACCCAGATTAGTGACGTCACGGGGGATTTCCCTCTCTCTGGGCGTTGCTGGGAAGGCCGGAAGTTGGCGCGTTGCCGGCCGGTGGACCCACTTACGTGCGCTATAGCGCGCCTGCGCCTCATTACCTCCAGCTGCAATGGAGTGATAAAAACCGGGCGCTTTGTTAGAAGCCACACAGCCCCCCGAAGAAGCAGTCAGTACGCGAAACGCGCGTCGGGGCTTTTCGTGGGACGGTACACACCGGAATTTTCGCACATGGGTAAGCAGCAGGCTGGGGTAGGGATGTATCCTCATGGTGCAGCACCTTTGGGCTGGTTACAATATGGGTGGAGTGTTCATGAAGGCAGGGTTTACCCCTATTAAGGGTTAACTGATTTATTGTGTATCCCCTGGTCTTTTGTGTCACTACTGGACTCTATGCGTATACTATGTGTTGCACCTTATTACACATTGTTACGGGGTATACTCTCATCCCATGCTATATCCTTTGCTACACCCTGTATTTATAGTTTGTGCGCATTTTTTGGTGTGTTTGTCCTTGTGTCAGACACCTTATCCTCCTTTTCTACTATTGTTGTACATATTAATATTTTTTGTATGTTATTGTGCCAATCAAATTTGTTCATTTTATATATTTGTTATTTGTGGGACATCTTGCTCCGTTTTTTGCTTATAGGTGTATATTATAGGGGAGTTTTGTCCCTGTCCCAGTGTTGGAGTGCAATGGGCACATCCTATAGAAGGGTTTTTTCTACTACGTATGATATCCTTGAGTTCGGTTCTTGTTGCATAATTGTATTTTTACTGTGTATTTTCACAGCGTCCCCAACCGACCATATGGATCATAGAGCCCGTGAGAAAAAGTGGCTCAATAAACTTGATGAGGTATTTGGTGATGACACAAGTGTGGGTTTTAATACGAGAGAAACGGAGGACTCGGTCACGAAGCTTAAATCACTGTTAAATAAAAAAACACGTCTATGGTGGAACAGGGCCTTCTTAGAACGGTATATAGCCAAGGGGTTAATCCCCAGGGGATTAAGGATACAGGTGTTCCCCTCATTTACAATGGAGGATGAATCCCTGAAGAAGGAATGGGAAGAGCTGTCCTCTGGTTGCTCTAAGGGCTATATGGAATTACTGGTGAGATCTAATACCACCTCTCTACAAGAGATTGAGGAGGAAATCGGCTCTTTACAGGAATCATTACGTGGTACCCGTTCGGCAACTGCCGAGAAAAAATTAAATGATGAATTAGAGGGCGACTTCCAGAGATGGGAGAAGGATATCGTGGCAGTTAAGACCAAAAAATATCAAAGAGATGTGCTTGATTACAAAAATAATCACGTATATAGGTGGAGGAAAAAACAATCTACACAATTCAAAGCCCCATCTAAACGCGGCTCCTTCTCATCAGCGTCATCTATGGATGAGGATCAGGCCGGGAGTAGTCACCTGAGTAGTGCTTTTAGTGACAGATTGGGACTAGGAAAAGCAGGAAACCGGAGAGGGAAGAACAAACGTCGCTTCACTCCTCCCCAGTCCCTCGAGAAAAAGTCTAAGCCTACTAATCGATTGGAGGTAATCAATCTATCTGACCATGTGTTGTCAGAGGATCAGTTGGGTGTCTTGGGTCTAGGACTGACTTTCGTCCCTACTAATAACTTTAATTATTTTACAGCCGTGAAAGACACACAACTGTTCCTCAGAAAAGTTATTCTACGTAAATTACACTTTAAGCCTCCTGATGATTTTATTCCTGAGACTACCATGGAACAAGAGGCGTTGGCTACACTCGAGGAACTGGTGGAGGAGTCTAAATCGTCTATCACGGGTAAGTTCCCTGCCTCTGTCGTGCCAAGATATACCACGTTCCCCCCCTTTTCACTTTGCCCGCAGATTGAAATTTTCAATAAATTGGTGGTAGAGGACTTGAAAAAAGTCCAAAGTGATAAGAGAGGCAATAATTTGACGCCTACTCAATGCAGGGCTTTGAAGGAACTGAAGTCCATGCAAGATGTGGTAATTAAACCGGCGGATAAGGGGGGGAACGTGGTCGTCTGGCCGACGGTGAAATACGAAAAAGAGGCCTTTCGTCAGCTGCGTGATCGTGAAGCATACGCCCCTTTGTCGTGCAATCCATTATCCTGTTTCTCAAATGAGTTATTTGAGATTCTGGACCGGGCCCTGACACGGGGCATTATAACGAAAAAAGTGTTCGAGGGCCTGATTATTGAGTTTCCGGTGGTCCCTACCTTCTACCTTCTGCCGAAGGTACATAAGGATCCAGTGTCACCCCCGGGGCGTCCGATTGTCTCGGGCATAGGGGGGTTATGCGACCCTGTATGCAAATTCATTGAATATTATCTACATCCTTTAGTGGAGTCGCTCCGCTCCTATGTCCGGGACACTACGGACGTCCTGGGTAAATTGGATGGTATCACTCTAGAGCCTGATATGATCTTTACAACCATTGATGTAGAATCTCTCTACACTAGCATTCAACATACGGATGGGCTGGAGGCGGCTGAGTTTTTTCTGGGCATGAGTAACCTGGACTCCCTTATGCAGGCCCTGATCCTAGAACTATTACAATTTGTTTTAACGCATAATTTTTTTCTGTTTAAAGATCGATATTTTTTACAAAAGCGGGGCACTGCCATGGGCGCGGCGTGTGCGCCCTCGTACGCTAACCTCTTCCTCGGACTTTGGGAGAGGGAGGTTTTTGGGGGGGGCGCACACGCCGCTTCCCATGTGCAGTGCTGGTACCGCTACATCGATGATGTGTTGATGATTTGGCAGGGTCCGGAGCGGGCCCTCTTAGACTTCATCCACGAGTTGAATCAAAATGATCGTAATATTAGGCTGACCCACAGGATAGCAAGTGGAGATATTGACTTCCTGGACATAAAAATAATGAGGTGTAATAGTGGCGTATTGCAGACCGACGTTTTCCGTAAGGAGACGTCTGTCAACGCCCTCTTGCACTCCACCTCAGCGCATACGCGGTCTACGATATGGGCTATACCTGTGGGCCAGTTCCTCAGAATGAGGAGGATTTGCTCCGCGGATGAGGTCTTCGAGAGGCAGGCTCGGGACCTTGCCGAACGGTTCCAGGATCGGGGCTACAGCAATAGGGCTATTAAGAAAGGGTATTTGCGAGCCAGGAGAGCACCCAGGAATCAGCTGCTTTGTAGATACCCTAAATCCATCACTACAGGGAAATCTCAGCCACTACGATTTATTTCCACCTATAACAACAGGTGGGAAGAGGTGCGGGATATTCTACAAAAACATTGGTCCGTTCTAAAAACAGAACCCACTCTTAATAACATTTTGCCTGACCGCCCCCACCTTACGGCTAGAAGGGGGAAGAGTTTAAAAGATCAGCTGGTAAGGGGTCACTACAACCCTGCTCCATCGAGGATTTTCGGATCAGGACCACAGAGATGGGGTTGTTTTCCGTTTGGTTCATGCAAAGCGTGTAGTAACATTGTCAGAGCCACTAATTTTTCGGCGGCAGGGGGAGGTAGGGACTATCGTATTACAAGTTATATTTCCTGTAGCACTACGCATGTGGTGTACTACGCCACATGCGCATGTAACTTGATTTATGTTGGCCTTACGTCACGAGAGCTCCGTGTCAGGGTCCGTGAGCACGTCAGAGGTATTCTAGTGGCAAAAGATGTGCCTGATGTCTCGGAGGTTAATACCATCCCGAGGCATTTCAGGTTACATCATGCGTGCAATCCGACATCTTTTAAAGTGCGTGGTATTGATAGGGTGCACGCGGGTAGTAGAGGTGGTGATCCCAAACGGATCCTGGCACAAATGGAGTGCCGATGGATCATTTCATTGGGTACTATGGTCCCCAATGGCCTGAATGAGCAGGTCTCTTTTGTTCCCTTTCTGTAGGCACTTTACATTAGTGTTGGAGCCGCGTCTTCCTTCTCTCATTTTTATTGTTCTGTGTTTTTAATTCTTGTTCTGTTCTTCTTTTTTCTTTTTTAGATTGTTTGTTTATTTCATATTTACTTTTAGTGATTGGTGATTAGACCTATAGGGTCTGGAACAGATGACCTTGCAGCTGGGTTATTTTTGGAGAACGCTTGCGGAAATCATATGGCATCCTGTTATTGATATGGCACACCCCTACAACATCTGAATATGGATGCTTGAATGAGTCTTTGAGCAATGGGAGCCGTGCTACTCTATCATCTCGGACCTGCGGTTATGACACACTTCCGCAGTATCCGAACATGGACGTTTGAGTGGACATTGTGATTAATGGGAGCCAGGTCATTTTATCATCCTGGACCTGTGTACAAGCCTTCCAGGATGTATCAGTCGGGTGGGAGTCTGGTGTTACCCGTCACTATGCTGATTATCTGTTTAGTGCACTGCCAGGATTCCTTCCCCGTAGTAAAATGGCCGCCGCAGCGTCGCGCATGCGCTGTGGATCCCGGGCCGTGCCGCGCCTCCGTAAGGCTTCCCTAACAGCAACGCCCAGATTAGTGACGTCACGGGGGATTTCCCTCTCTCTGGGCGTTGCTGGGAAGGCCGGAAGTTGGCGCGTTGCCGGCCGGTGGACCCACTTACGTGCGCTATAGCGCGCCTGCGCCTCATTACCTCCAGCTGCAATGGAGTGATAAAAACTGGGCGCTTTGTTAGAAGCCACACAGCCCCCCGAAGAAGCAGTCAGTACGCGAAACGCGCGTCGGGGCTTTTCGTGGGACGGTACACACCGGAATTTTCGCACATGGGTAAGCAGCAGGCTGGGGTAGGGATGTATCCTCATGGTGCAGTACCTTTGGGCTGTTACAATATGGGTGGAGTGTTCATGAAGGCAGGGTTTACCCCTATTAAGGGTTAACTGATTTATTGTGTATCCCCTGGTCTTCTGTGTCACTACTGGACTCTATGCGTATACTATGTGTTGCACCTTATTACACATTGTTACGGGGTATACTCTCATCCCATGCTATATCCTTTGCTACACCCTGTATTTATAGTTTGTGCGCATTTTTTGGTGTGTTTGTCCTTGTGTCAGACACCTTATCCTCCTTTTCTACTATTGTTGTACATATTAATATTTTTTGTATGTTATTGTGCCAATAAAATTTGTTCATTTTATATATTTGTTATTTGTGGGACATCTTGCTCCGTTTTTTGCTTATAGGTGTATATTATAGGGGAGTTTTGTCCCTGTCCCAGTGTTGGAGTGCAATGGGCACATCCTATAGAAGGGTTTTTTCTACTACGTATGATATCCTTGAGTTCGGTTCTTGTTGCATAACCACATCACTGATTGGCAGCTTTCTGTGTACAAGACCAGACAGCAACCAATTTATGGAGGGGGCGGAGTTATACAGAGCTCAGACTGGTGGATCGGCAGCAGATAGAATAGTGATTTTTATCAATTAGACAGCAATCAGCCCAGTAAGTGACACATTGATGGTGTCAGTGTCTATACCCCTATATCATGATGTTCACAGATCAGGTACGAAAATGTTGCTGATAGATTGATTTCCTATAAAATTGATTCTATTGTTTTATGATCCCAGAATCCTTATTCTAAGGGAAGTGCTGATCCAAAAGGGAATCTGTCATGTAAAAAATCTCTATCAACCTGCAGAAATAGGGTTAATCTTCAGTTTAATAGCATTTTAAAGCCACACGGGCCACTGCACTGAAAGTCCAGCTAGCAGTAGGAAATGAAGTTTATTCCTCCCAGCAGCCTCCGGCCTTCAGTGATAGAGACACAGCCGACCGCGGCGTCCGTCACCGCTTAGTACACAGTGAGCTGCGGCTGTCAGTCAGATAATCTCCGGCTGGGTAAACAATGTTCTTATCAAAACTGCAGCAAGCAGCTCAGTAAGTGATACATCGCTGGAATCAGAGTCTCTGTCTCTACATTTTTTGTGCCTCTCAGATGAGACAGCAAAAATCTGGTGACCGATTCCCTATAAGGAGATGTAATCTGCATTTACTAATATTGGACAGAAAATAAATATGTAATTGACCTCTGCTGCTATAAAAATAAAGGGCCGAGTCTCACTGTGCCGCTCAGTCTGCTCCATTCTGACTATGCATAAGTGCTTTATTTTTCTATAGTGCTCTGAAATTCATGTGAAAGCTTGATTATTTTTTGACCAAGGACACCCCATCCTCCACCAACTTAGTGTCTCCAAGCAGCTGGCTCAGAGTCACCATATTGGTGCTGAGGACAGAGAAGACCCCTGATCCACATAGCACAGGATGGACCAGAACTGACAAGCTCCAGTGATCCCACAGCCCAAGCCTCCCATAGTAGCTAGGATTACAGGTGTGCGCCACAGCACCCAGCAGAGATGTGAGCATTACTAACCTATAGAAGAGTCAGTGTCTGATAAGTGCAGAGCTACAAAATAGTCATCATATCTGGGTCATGTGTCAGAGCTATAAGCTTTTCTCTATATATAGTGTAAGTGTCTTTCAGTCCTAAAATGTTATTTTCCGCTAATTCTTACCAAATGGTAAAATGCATGTCAGACGTACCACCTACTGGTCATGGATGGTTCTGCAGTTTATTTAACTCTCTTCTAAAATTTGATTCCGCTGCAACATGTTTCCAAGAATACATTTTTTATTCAATAGTGTTGATGGTAATTAGTACACTGCAGGGCAATTTAGCTCTGTTTCTGGCCAGGCACATTTTTGGCTTATTTCTTACTGTTTTAATATAAGGAATAAGGCTGTCATACCCCCCAGAGTTGGGAAATCTCAATGCATGTCAGACGTACCACCTACTGGTCATGGATGGTTCTGCAGTTTATTTTACTTTCGTCTAAAATTACATTCCGTTGCAACATGTTTCCAGAAATAATTATTTTAAATAGTGTTTATGGTAACCATTTCAATACTGGGCAATTTACACAGGTATATCACCAGGCACATTGAGTTATTTCATACATGCTATTTAACCCTTTTCTGACATCAGCCGTACTATTTCGTCCATGTGACCTGGGCCAATTTGACCATGGACGGAATAGTACTGTTCTGTTCCCACATGAGGCGAATGAAGGTGTGGTTGATTAATAAGTAGTGTTGAGCATTCCGATACTGCAAATATCGGGTATAGGCCGATATTCGCTGTATCGGACTCCCGAAACCGAGTTCCGATATTTTTGCGATATCGGAAATCGGAATCGGAAGTTCCTATAGTGTAATTATGTACTATAATGGAGTGTGGGCGGTGCGTGTGTGTTTGTGTGCAGGCGGTGTCTGTGCGTTACCATGGGGCTCTGTGCGTGTGTGCCGGAGCTCTGTGCTTGTATGCTGGGGCTCTGTGCGTGTGTGCCGGGGCTCTGTGCAGGCTGTCGTGGCTCTGTGCGGGCTGTCGTGGCTCTGTGCGGGCTGCCATGCCTCTGTGCGGGTTGCCGTGCCTCTGTGCGTGTGTGCTGGGGCTCTCTGCGTGTGCGCAGGCATCGTCTGATGGGACTACAAGTCCCATCGGACGATGCCTGCTACACTGACAGTGATTGACACATTAGCCAATGATGGGACAGTAGTAGGCTAATGTGTTGAATGAAAAAAAAAAATACTCCATACATACATCATACATACTCCATACATACTGCATACAGTACATTCATACATTACATACATGACATACATATAAACATACAGTACATTAAACATAGATTACATACTCACCATTACTTGTCATTTTGATCCCCGAAGCCATGTGTCATCTGTAAAAATTATGAAAAAAACAAACAATCAATATACTCCCTGTCTGCAGAAATCCTCGAGTGTCCCACGACGATCTCCCGTGGAGAGCAGCAGCATCAGATAATGCGACCGCTCTCCAGGGGCCCCAGAAACACAATGACGGGAGGAAGGGATTCCTCCGCCGCTGTAAAAAAAAAAGTCCCTAGCCTCACTTATGGCATTGCTGGGTGAGAAATTTTCCCACGCAGCAATTGCCATAAAGTAAAACCTCAGTGATACACTGCAGGGGCCATTGTCTCCTGTCAGTGTGTCACTGAGGGTCCTATAGAGCAGTGACATCACCCGATGTCCCTGTTCTATAGGGGAGATTGTCGTGGGACACTCGTTATTAATTGGACTACGGCGGACAGGTAGTATAAGGTTTATTATTTTACGTTTTTTGCAGGCGCTGAATTATGGTAAGTATGGTTAAATGAAGAATATTAAAATACTTTTTCCTAATGTGTGCGTGTTTTATTAACCCTTTCTTACTATTGGATTAATAATGGATAGGCGTCTTATTGACGCCTCTCCGTTATTAACCCGGCTTAATGTCACCTTACAATAGCAAGGTGACATTAACCCCTTATTACCCCATATCCCACCGCTACACGGGAGTGGGAAAAGAGGGGCTAAGTGCCGGAATTGGCGCATCTCACAGATGCGCCATTTCTGGGGCAGCTGCGGACTGGTATTTGTAGACGGGGGAGCTAATATCCATGGCCCCTCTCTAGGCTATGAATATCAGCCCGCAGCTGTCTGCGTAGCCTTTCTGGCTATAAAATGTAGGGGGACCCCACGTCATTTTTTTGGGGGGTCCCCCTATTTTAATAGCTTGTAAAGGCTATGCAGACAGCTGCGGGCTGATATTCATAGCAGGCTACAAATATTGGCCCCCGATCGTCGGCTTTCCCCCTCTGGCACAGAAAATTGCGCGGGAGCCCACGCTGTTTTTTTTTTTTAATTCAACGCTCATTAAGGCCTCTTTCACTCTTGCGTTGGTACGGGTTCGTCACTATGCGTCGGGCCGACATACTGACGCACGTTGTGAAATTTGTGCACGACGTGGGCAGCAGATGCAGTTTTTCAACGCGTCCGCTGCCCATTCTGATGTCAGGGGAGGAGGAGGCAGGGTTTCTGCCGTGCATGTGCGGTAGAAAATGGCGGGCGCGACGGCCAAAAAACATTCACTTGAACGTTTTTTCGTGCCGACGGTCCGCCAAAACATGACGGATCTGTCGCTAATACAAGTCTATGGGTAAAAAACGCATCCTGCGAGCACATTTGCAGGTTCCGTTTTTTCCACCGAATCCGTTTTTTTCCACCGGATCTTTTCCGCCGGATCAGTTTTTTCCGCCGGATCCGTTTTTTTCCCGCCGGATCGTTTTTTTCCCCGCCAGATCCGTTTTTTTCCACCAGATCGTTTTTTTTTCACCAGATCGGGTTTTTTCCACCTGATCCGTTTTTTTCCTCCGGATCCGTTTTTTTCCACCGGATCATTTTTTTCCGCCGGATCCGTTTTTTTCCCGCCGGATCGTTTTTTTCCTCCGGATCCGTTTTTTTCCACCGGATCATTTTTTTCCGCCGGATCAGTTTTTTTCCGCCGGATCCGTTTTTTTCCCGCCGGATCGTTTTTTTCCGCCAGATCGTTTTTTTTTCACCGGATCGGGTTTTTTCCACCTGATCCGTTTTTTTCCTCCGGATCCGTTTTTTTCCACCGGATCCGTTTTTTTTCCACCGGATCCGTTTTTATCCGCTGGATCCGTTTTTTCTTATAGAGTTGTATTAGCACCGGATTACGCCTGATGGCCACTTGTTTCATCCGTTTTTTGCTGGATCCGTTGCTGTGCGTTATTTCGCCGGACAGAAAAACCGTTCCTCTGTATGTGTTTTCCGTCTGGCTTTTTTGACGGATCCTGCAAAAAATGTATGAAACGTGTGGCCATCAGGCGCAATCCGGCGCTAATACAACTCTATGAGAAAAAAAAACAGATGCGGTGGAAAAAAACGGATCCAGTGGAAAAAAACGGATCTGGCGGAAAAAAATGGATCGTGCAAATGTGCTTGCAGGATGCATTTTTTACCCATAGACTTGTATTAGCGACGGATGGCCACACGTCGCGTCCATCGTGCAACGGATCCGTCGTGTTTTGGCGGACCGTCGGCACGAAAAAACGATCAAGTGAATGTTTTTTTGGCCATCACGCCAGCCAGCCATTTTCTACCGCGCATGTGCCACAGAAACTCCGCCCCCTCCACCCTCAGAATGGGCAGCGGATGCGTTGAAAAACTGCATCTGCTGCCCACGTCATGCACAAATTTCACAATGTGCGTCGGTACATCGGCCCGACACATAGCGACATACCCGTACTGACGCAAGAGTGAAAGAGGCCTTAATAAGCGTTGAATTTAAAAAAAAAAAAGAAAAAAAACGGCGCAGGCTCCCGCGCAATTTTCTGCGCCAGAGGGGGAAAGCCGACGGCCGGGGGCCAATATTTTTAGCCTGCTATGAATATCAGCCCGCAGCTGTCTGCATAGCCTTTACTGGCTATTAAAATAGGAGGACCCCCAAAAAAATGACGTGGGGTCCCCCTATACTTTATAGCCAGAAAGGCTACGCAGACAGCTGCGGGCTGATATTCATAGCCTAGAGTGGGGCCATGGATATTAGCCCCCCCGGCTACAAATACCAGTCCGCAGCCACCCCAGAAATGGCGCGTCTGTTACATGCGCCAATTCCGGCACTTAGCCCCTCTCTTCCCACTCCCGTGTAGCGGTGGGATATGGGGTAATAAGGGGTTAATGTCACCTTACTATTGTAAGGTGACATTAAGCCGGGTTAATAACGGAGAGGCGTCAATAAGACGCCTATCCATTATTAAACCAATAGTAAGAAAGGGTTAATAAAACACGCACACATTAGGAAAAAAGTATTTTAATATTCTTCATTTAACCATACTTACCATACTTCTGCGCATAGAGAAAACGTAAAATAATAAACCGTATACTACCTGTCCGCTGTAGTCCAATTAATATCGAGTGTCCCACAACGATCTCCCCTATAGAACAGTGACATCGGTTGATGTCACTGCTCTATAGGACCTTCAGTGACACACTGACAGAAGACAATGGCTCCTGCAGTGCATCACTGAGAGGTTAACTTAGGACAAAGGCACACTTTATGGCAATTGCTGCGTGGGAACATTTCTCACCCAGCAATGCCATAAGTGAGGCTAGGGACTATTTTTTTTTACAGCGGCGGAGGAATCCCTTCCTCCCGTCATTGTGTTTCTGGGGCCCCTGGAGAGCGGTCGCAACAGCTGTTGCTGCTGTTCTCCACGGGAGATCGTCGTGGGACACTCGTGGATTTCTGCGGACAGGGAGTATATTGGTTGTTTGTTTTTTTCATATTTTTTACAGGTTGACACTGGCTTTGGGGATCAAAATGACAAGTAATGGTGAGTATGAACTCTATGTTTAATTTACTGTATGTCTATATGTATAGAGTATGCTTGGAGTATGTATGGAGTATGTATGGAGTATTTATTTTTATTTTTTTTCATTCAACATATTAGCCGGATGATGGGACTACTACTGTCTCATGATTGGCTAATGTGTCAATCACTGTCAGTGTAGCAGGCATCGTCCGATGGGACTTGAAGTCCAAGCGGACGATGCCCGCACAGAGTCCCAGCACGCCGCACAGAGACACCCCGCACGCCGCACAGAGACACCCCGCACAGAGACCCCGCATGCCGCACAGAGACACCCTGCACAGAGACCCCGCATGCCACACAGAGACATCCCGCACAGAGACCCCGCACGCCGCACAGAGACTCCCCGCACAGAGACCCCGCACGCCGCACAGAGATGCCGCACAGACCCCAGAGAGCCCCGGTAGGCCCGCACAGAGCCCCAGCAGGCAGGTACACATCCCTGGCCGGCCTGCACATACCCTGCCAGCACATACAGACACTCAGTGTCCGCAAACGCACCGCCCACACTCTTCCCCCCTTCACAAAAGGATATAGAAGGACAGAAAGGGCTTATTTACATTCCGATATTTGTGTCCCATTGACTTGCATTGGTATTGGGTATCGGCGATATCCGATATTTTTTGGATATCGGTCGATCCGATACCGATACTTCTGGATATCGGAAAGTATCGCTCAACACTATTAATAAGCGTTGTGAGAGAGAATCGTACCTTCAGTATTTTCCTCGATGTGAGGCAGACAGGACCAATGCTGCTCAGCGTCCAGAGAGATGATGCACACCAGGGATTGTGCAATCCAGACTTGTTTATTTGGAAATCTGGACATACAGCTGATAACTGGTAATACAGTACTTTCTCCAGAAATACAGGTGTAGACAAAGTACAGTAGATGTAGCACCAAGTATGACTGCAAGTGTGAGCAGCAAGAGAGGAAAAAAAGACTGATGCCTTATTAAGCCCGGTTAAAGTGTGTCCTGTTGTGAATTCCGCTCTTGGGCTCCCTCCGGTGGTTGTAAGTGGCACTTTTGTGAGTTCTGCTCTTGGGCTCCCTCTTGTGGCTTCAAGTGGTATGGCTGCTCCTTGGAGTTAGCTGTCATCAGCTGCCTCCACTTATCGTCTCTTCTGCTCGGCTATTTAGGCCTGGCTGTTCCTTCAGCCAGTGCCACTTGTAAATGGTTCCTGGTTGGATTCACATCTCTTTTGATTTCCCTGTTATCCTGACCAGTTCAGCAAAGCTAAGTTTTTGCTTGCGCTTTTCAGTTCACAGATTGTGGACTTATCTGTTCAGTGCTTTCTATGTTTGTCCAGCGTTATCAGTATGAATTAATTCTGTTTTGCTGGAAGCTCTGGGAAGCAGATTTACCCTCCACACTTTTAGTCAGGTGTGGAGATTTTTTTGTAAAGTCTGCGTGGATTTTTGTAGTGCTTTATACTGACCGCACAGTATTCCATCCTGTCCTATCTATCAAGCTAGACTGGCCTCCTGTGCTCATCCTGGTTTCATTCTGTGTATGTCTTTTTCCTCTCCACTCACAATCATTATTTGTGGGGGGCTAATCTATCCTTTGGGGATTTTCTCTGAGGCAAGATAGTTTTCCTGCTTCTGTCTTTAGGGGTAGTTAGCTCTTAGGTTGTGACGAGATGCCTAGGGAGAGTTAGGAGCATTCCACGGCTACTTCTGGTGTTGTGTTGAGCTTAGGGACTGTGGTCAGTACAGTTACCACTTCCTTCTGAGCTCGTTCCATGTTGCTCCTAGACCACCGCATCATAACAGTACAAGTGGCCAAAAATGAATTAAATGCATCTCAAAAGAAGGAAAAGAAAGTTCTGAACCATTTTTTTTTCTGTGCTCTGGTTTGTCTTTTTTTTCCTCTTGATATCTGGGTGGTTCAGGATATATGCTTTGGCATGGATGTTCAGGGTTTGTTTTCTCGTGTGGATCAACTTGCTGCAAGAGTACAGAGTATCCAGGACTATGTTGTCCAGACTCCGGCTTTAGAGCCTAGAATTCCTACTCCTGATTTGTTTTTTGGGGACAGATCCAAGTTTTTGAACTTTAAAAATAACTGCAGATTGTTTTTTGCTTTGAAACCCCGTTCTTCTGGTGATCCCATTCAGCAAGTAAAAATCATCATATCCTTGCTGCATGGTGACCCTCAAGACTGGGTTTTTTCTCTTGAAACAGGGGATCCGGCATTATTGAATGTTGATGCATTTTTTCAAGCGCTCGGATTATTGTATGACGAACCTAATTCTGTGGATCATGCAGAAAAAACCCTGTTGGCCTTGTGTCAAGGTCAGGAAGCGGTGGAGTTATACTGCCAGAAATTTAGAAAATGGTCTGTGCTCACTAAATGGAATGAAGAGGCTCTGGCTGCTATTTTCAGAAAAGGTCTTTCTGAAGGCCTTAAAGATGTTATGGTGGGCTTTCCTACGCCTGCCGGTTTGAGCGAATCTATGTCTCTAGCCATTCAGATCGATCGGCGTCTGCGCGAGCGCAAAGCTGTGCACCATATGGCAGTATCCTCTGAGCAGAGTCCAGAACCTATGCAATGTGATAGGATTTTGACTAGAACAGAACGGCAGGAATTCAGACGTCAGAATAGGCTGTGTTTTTACTGTGGTGATTCTGCTCATGTTATCTTTCATTGCCCTAAGCGTACTAAGAGAGTCGCTAGGTCTGTTACCATTAGTACTATACAGACTAAATTTCTCTTATCTGTGACCCTGATTTGCTCATTGTCGTCCTTTTCTGTCATGGCATTTGTGGATTCAGGCGCTGCCCTGAACTTAATGGACTTAGAATTCGCCAGGCGCTGTGGTTTTTCCTTGCAGCCTTTGCAGAGCCCTATTCCTTTGAGGGGTATTGATGCTACACCCTTGGCCAAGGATAAACCTCAGTACTGGACACAGATGACTATGTACATGGCTCCAGCACATCAGGAAGATTGCCGTTTTCTGGTGTTGCATAACCTGCATGATGTTGTTGTACTGGGTTTTCCATGGTTACAGGAACATAATCCGGTGCTGGATTGGAAAACTATGTCGGTGACTAGTTGGGGTTGTCAAGGGGTACATAGTGACGTTCCTTTGATGTCAATTTCCTCTTCCCCCTCTTCTGAGGTCCCTGAGTTTTTGTCGGATTTCCAGGATGTATTTGATGAGCCCAAGTCCAGTTCCCTTCCTCCGCACAGGGACTGTGATTGTGCTATTAACTTGATTCCTGGTTGCAAGTTCCCTAAGGGCCGACTTTTCAATCTGTCTGTGCCAGAGCATGCCGCCATGCGGAGTTATGTTAAGGAGTCTTTGGAGAAGGGGCATATTCAGCCGTCTTCGTCACCATTGGGAGCGGGTTTCTTTTTTGTTGCTAAGAAGGATGGCTCCTTGAGACCCTGTATTGATTATCGTCTTCTTAATAAGATCACGGTCAAATTCCAATACCCCTTGCCTTTGCTTACTGATTTGTTTGCTCAGATTAAGGGGGCTAGTTGGTTTACTAAGATTGACCTCCGAGGGGCATATAATCTTGTTCGTATTAAACAGGGTGATGAATGGAAAACTGCATTTAATACGCCCGAAGGCCATTTTGAATATCTTGTGATGCCATTTGGGCTCTCTAATGCTCCATCTGTGTTCCAGTCTTTCATGTATGATATTTTCCGCAATTATCTTGATAAATTCATGGTCGTATATTTGGATGATATTTTGATTTTTTCCGATGATTGGGAGTCTCATGTGAAGCAGGTCAGGATGGTGTTCCAGATCCTTCGTGATAATGATTTGTTTGTGAAGGGGTTCAAGTGCCTATTCGGAGTTCAGAAGGTCTCTTTTTTGGGTTTTATTTTTTCTCCCTCGTCTATAGAAATGGATCCTGTTAAGGTCCAAGCTATTCATGACTGGATCCAACCCACATCTGTGAAGGGCCTTCAAAAATTTTTGGGCTTTGCTAATTTCTATCGCCGTTTCATTGCCAACTTTTCCAGTGTGGTTAAGCCTCTTACTGATTTGACGAAGAAAGGCGCTGATGTGACTAATTGGTCCTCTGAGGCTGTTGAGCCCTTTCAGGAGCTTAAACGCCGATTTACTTCTGCCCCTGTGTTGCGTCAGCCGGATGTTTCTCTTCCTTTTCAGGTTGAGGTCGACGCTTCTGAGATAGGGGCAGGGGCCGTTTTGTCTCAGAGGGAGTCTGATGGTTCTTTGATGAAACCGTGTGCTTTTTTTTTCCAGAAAGTTTTCGCCTGCGGAAGGCAATTATGATGTCGGCAATCGGGAGTTGTTGGCTATGAACTGGGCGTTTGAGGAGTGGCGACATTGGCTTGAGGGAGCTAAACACCGTGTTGTGGTCCTGACCGATCATAAGAATCTGATTTACCTCGAGTCGGCCAAGCGGCTGAATCCTAGACAGGCTCGATGGTCCCTGTTTTTCTCCCGTTTTGATTTTGTGGTCTCGTATCTTCCGGGATCTAAGAATGTTAAGGCTGATGCCCTCTCTAGGAGTTTTTCACCTGATTCTTCTGGAGTCCTTGAGCCGGTTGGCATTCTTAAGGAGGGGGTGATTCTTTCTGCTATCTCCCCTGATTTGCGGCGGATGCTTCAGGCATTTCAGGCTGATAGGCCTGACCGCTGTCCAGTGGGGAAGCTGTTTGTTCCTGATAGATGGACAAGTAAGGTTATTTCTGAGGTTCATTGTTCAGTGTTGGCTGGTCATCCTGGGATTTTTGGTACCAGAGATTTGGTTGCTAGGTCCTTTTGGTGGCCTTCCTTGTCGCGCGATGTGCGTGCTTTTGTGCAGTCCTGTGGGACTTGCGCCCAGGCCAAGCCTTGCTGTTCCCATGCTAGTGGGTTGCTTTTGCCTTTGCCGGTCCCTGAGAGGCCCTGGACGCATATTTCCATGGATTTTATTTCGGATCTTCCTGTTTCCCAGAAGATGTCTGTTATCTGGGTTGTTTGTGACCGGTTCTCTAAAATGGTCCATCTGGTACCTTTGCTTAAGTTGCCTTCCTCCTCAGATCTGGTTCCATTATTTTTTCAGCATGTGGTTCGTTTGCCTTGCATTCCGGAGAATATTGTCTCTGACAGAGGTTCTCAGTTTGTCTCTAGATTTTGGCGGGCCTTTTGTGCTAGGATGGGCATTGATTTGTCTTTTTCTTCGGCGTTTCATCCTCAGACTAATGGCCAAACTGAGCGAACTAATCAGACCTTGGAGACCTATTTGAGATGCTTTGTGTCTGCTGATCAGGATGATTGGGTGTCTTTCTTGCCGTTGGCCGAGTTTGACCTCAACCTTCTGGGCAGGTTGAGCCTTCTGATTGTCCTGGTGTTAATTCTGTGGTGGACAGGCTGCAGCAGATTTGGACTCATGTGGTGGACAATTTGACGTTGTCTCAGGAAAGGGCTCAACGTTTTGCTAACCGCCGTCGGTGTGTTGGTCCCCGGCTTCGTGTGGGGGATTTGGTTTGGTTGTCTTCTCGTCATGTTCCTATGAAGGTTTCTTCCCCTAAGTTTAAGCCTCGGTTTATTGGTCCTTATAAAATTTCTGAAATTATTAATCCGGTGTCTTTTCGTTTGGCTCTTCCAGCCTCTTTTGCCATTCATAATGTTTTCCATAGATCTTTGTTGCGGAGATATGTGGTGCCCGTTGTTCCCTCGGTTGACCCTCCTGCCCCGGTGTTGGTGGAGGGAGAGTTGGAATATGAGGTTGAGAAGATTTTGGATTCTCGTTTTTCGAGGCGGAGGCTTCAGTATCTTGTCAAGTGGAAGGGTTATGGCCAGGAGGATAATTCTTGGGTTGTTGCCTCCGATGTCCATGCCACCGATTTGGTTCGTGCTTTTCATTTGGCTCGTCCTGATCGGCCTGGGGGCTCTGGTGAGGGTTCGGTGACCCCTCCTCAAGGGGGGGGTACTGTTGTGAATTTTGCTCTTGGGCTCCCTCCGGTGGTTGTAAGTGGCACTTTTGTGAATTCTGCTCTTGGGCTCCCTCTTGTGGTTTCAAGTGGTATGGCTGCTCCTTGGAGTTAGCTGTCATCAGCTGCCTCCACTTATCATCTCTTCTGCTCGGCTATTTAGGCCTGGCTGTTCCTTCAGCCAGTGCCACTTGTAAATGGTTCCTGGTTGGATTCACATCTCTTTGGATTTCCCTGTTATCCTGACCAGTTCAGCAAAGCTAAGTTTTTGAAGACCAAAAAGAGAAAGAGAGCGGCACAGCCCTAAAACTAGAGAAAACCGGTGGCACACCAACGATGTGTATAGCAGTCTAAGAAATGAACCAGGAGGTGCTATCCATGACAATCCAGCAAAAAAAGAACAAAGCAGATGCACTCACCAGATGCAGTTGCAAAGCGTCCTTTATTTCAGTGCCAGCCGACACATAATTCACGGCACGGGGGAGAGGGAAGTGGACAGGGAGAGTGTGACAGGTAAGACGACGGCCGTTTCGCGCTGCCTGAGAGCGCTTCTACGGGTCCAGCTAAGTTTTTGCTTGCGCTTTTCTGTTCACAGATTGTGGACTTATCTGTCCAGTGCTTTCTATGTTTGTCCAGCGTTATCAGTATGAATTAATTCTGTCTTGCTGGAAGCTCTGGGAAGCAGATTTACCCTCCACACCTTTAGTCAGGTGTGGAGATTTTTTTGTAAACTCTGCGTGGATTTTTGTAGTGTTTTATACTGACCGCACAGTATTCCATCCTGTCCTATCTATCAAGCTAGACTGGCCTCCTGTGCTCATCCTGGTTTCATTCTGTGTATGTCTTTTTCCTCTCCACTCACAGTCATTATTTGTGGGGGGCTAATCTATCCTTTGGGGATTTTCTCTGAGGCAAGATAGTTTTCCTGCTTCTGTCTTTAGGGGTAGTTAGCTCTTAGGCTGTGACGAGATGCCTAGGGAGAGTTAGGAGCATTCCACGGCTACTTCTAGTGTTGTGTTGAGCTTAGGGACTGCGGTCAGTACAGTTACCATTTCCTTCTGAGCTCGTTCCATGTTGCTCCTACACCACTGCATCATAACAGTGTCCTCTCACAACAGTATGAAATTGAAAATGAAATGGCTGCCAGAGGAAGAGAAGACTTGACCCCTGAACCGGAAGTGGAAGACATGCCCACAAGAATAATTAATAACAAGCTGCCATACGGAAAAAGGCCATTGGGTGGCAGCAGCATAAAATATAACAACATACATAGAAACTGAAGAACATACATGAAACAGCACACTCCCCGTCTGAAATTCCGTAAGGGATTTCACTATACTAATGTTCTTGAAGTAAAGTCCAACAACCTAGAAAATGAAACCAAACATGCATGCAATGCAATAACAACTTTAAACGAGATAAGACATTAATTTAAGTCAGTTCCTGAGATAATCCAAAGGAAAACCCATCCGGATCAGAGAAGCCGCACTAGGCCAAACTATCTCCGACCCAACTGTAATCCAATGGGCAAGAGTACTATTGCAGAGTTCTGTTCATAGCTTATTCTACCGGAATGTCCTTGATAGAGAGTAGTTTTTGGCAGACGTGCCAGCCATTACAGTGAAGACCTCGCAATGTGGACTAACCTTGCGATAGTCTTGACGAGTTTCATCCAATCGGAGAAGCGTTCGAAGCGCTGGCAACCGAGGGTGCAGGTTGGTTTAGCGTTCGTGGCCAGAGCACTGACCTCGGAGCGGACTTCTGGATCGTCATCCGGATCCTGGATGCTGAACACTTCCTGGAAACATTCACTTCCCTTCTGTTCCAGCAGAAACTTTGGACCTGAAAGCCAAGAAGAGTTAGCAAAAGAATTTCTAGACATAGGTCTAGTGGCATGGTCGGCTGGATTAAGTTCAGATGGGATATTGTACCACTGTTCAGGTTTGGAAGACCTTCTTATTCTCTCAATGCGGATACTGACATACACGTAGAAGTGCCTTGTTTGGTTGTAGATGTAACCTAAGGCAACTTTATTATCACTGTATTATTGTACGTCGTCTATGTGAGTGTTCAGCTCATGCTGAATAAGGTCTGCAAGTTCTATTGCAAGCACAGCCCCACAGAGTTCCAGCCTGGGAATAGTGTGGTCAGGCTTGGGAGCCAACTAAGCCTTGCCGAAAACGAAACCAACGTGATCTTGATTGTCGGATCCCGTCACCTTCAGATAGGCAACAGCTGCAATGGCCTCCATGGATGCATCCGAGAACACATGGAGTTCCGACCTAGTGCTAGCAGCAAGTGAGATTCCGACGTAGCATCTCGGTATATGGATTTCATCCAAAGCACACAAAGACTGGTTCCATGGTTCCCATTTCGATTCCTTATCAGGAGGTAGTGGGGCATCCCAGTCCTTGACGGTTTTGGATAGCTGTCTCAGAAGGGATTTACCTTGCATGGTAATTGGTGCCACGAATCCCAGTGGGTCATACAGGCTATTTACTACTGACAGGACACCACGTTTAGTGAATGGTTTGTCTGCACAGTTGATTTGGAAACAGAAGGCGTCAGCTGACAGGTTCCTCCTGAGGCCTAAGCTTCTCTGCACAGGCAGACGGTCTGGTCCCAGCTCTATGTCCTTGAATCCAGATGCGTGGTCACTTGACTCAAAGGCTCTCATGACAGCCGGGCTGTCTGAAGCAATTTTGTGCAGTCTAAGCTTAGCTCGGTACAGCATATGTTGGGTCCTTTTAAGTAGGTCAATTGCCGCTTCTTCTGTGGGTAGAGATTTTAGTCCATCATCTACGTAGAAGTCTTTCTCTACAAAGTCTCTGTCGTCTGTTCCATACTCTGACTCTCCTTCTTGTGCGGTTCTCCGCAGGCCATATGTTGCCACTGCGGGTGAAGGGCTGTTCCCGAATACATGCACCCGCATGCGATACTCCACCATCTCTTTGCTGGAGTCACTGTCCTTGTACCACAGGAACCTGAGGAAATTCCTGTGGTCCTCTCTGACTATGAAACAGTGGAGCATCTGTTCAATGTCGGCGGTGATGGCAATGGGCTCTTTCCTGAACCTCATCAACACTTCTACTAGGTTGTTTGTCAGATTAGGACCTGTGTACAGGACATCATTGAGAGATACGCCTTGATGTTTGGTGTTTGAATCAAAGACAACTCTAATTTGCTTAGGTTTCCTCGGGTGATATACTCCAAATGAGGGTAGGTACCAGCACTCCTCATTTTCCTTTAAGGGAGGGGCTGGCTCCTCATGGTTGTTATGGAATATTTTGCCCATAAAGGTGACGATGTGTTCTTTCATCTCCGGTTTATTGCTTAGTGTACGCTGGAGAGAGTTGAATCTGGACAAGGCTTGTTCACAATTGTTTGGGAGCCTTACCCTGGTAGCTTAGAATGGTAAGGGAAAAACCCAGTGATTGGTCTCGTCCTTAAGGAACTCATTGTCCATTATTATCTGACGAATTCCTTGTCTTCCATAGACGGGGCTACTTTGTTGTCATCCATAGTGGTACGAAACACCGGTCTTCCCAAGTTGTTTGCATAGGGAGAAGGGATAACATCAGGCAGCTGTACAGGATCTGGAAGCTTTTCCTTCACCTCATAGTGATGAGGACATGGTTGGCAGAAAGTAGTGCGTCCATCTCGGCAGTGGCGGACACTGACAGCTTTGGGCCCCTGTGCAAGAAATTTGTCTGGGCCCCCCGCCCTGCCCAGCATGCTGCTTATGATGAGTGCAATCTGGCTCCGAGCAACAAACCAGATTGCCCTCATTATCAAAGGTTAAGATTTGGTTCTGCTGGTTCCAGTGCAGTCAGACTTGCAGTCAGGTGACAACTAGTGTTCACTGTCAGTGAATAGAACACTGCAGACTCTCTAGTTGGCACAAGACAGCAAGTGTGCGAAGTGCATCCTCTTGGTTATGTGATTACTGTGGGAACCGGCAGAGCCTGACCATGTACCTATATATTGTATTACCGTATATACTCGAGTATAAGCCGACCCGAGTATAAGCCGACCCCCCTAATTTTTTTTTTTTTAAATTCGTTTATTAATTACAGGACAGATCATACACACATTTGCTTGTATACATCATTATCCATTAGTTAGTTACAGAGAATTACCATACATAGCCGTGTATAAAATATTATAAAGATAATAAACTGTGTATGTTAATCAGTAACATCTTATTTGAACCTTAACTACATTAACTTCTAATAAAGCCTCCAAAACTAACATAACATAGTGCCTCTTGCAGGAGAGTTCTAAATAGACTCCGCCCTGTGAGTAAATAGTGTCCGCATAATCGTACACCCTTTTTATGCGTATACTGAGTTATTTTGATCTAAACAGTATGGCCAGATGAGTTCCATCTTCCCCATATCTTCTCAAATTTGGCTGGACAACCCCTGTTTTGATATAGCGTCCGCTCATATGGAATAATTGAGTTCACTAAGTCAATCCATGCCCTAAGAGATGGACAGGAACCTCCCATCCAACGCATTGCTAACACCTTTCGTGCCATAAATAGCGATTCTCTCAGAAAGATTCCCGTGTGGTGATCCCATGTCTCTGCCTCCCATACCCCAAACAGGCATACCAATGGCTCAAGTGGAACAGGGATCGACACCAAGGATGTCAATAGTACCGTTACCTCTTTCCAAAATTGAAAAACAACAGGACATTTCCAGATCATATGAATGAAATCTGCGTCACTGGAATGACACCTCAAGCAGTCTGATGAATGAAGATGGCCCATTTTAAATAGACGAGTCGGGGTCAAATAGGATTGATATATAATATACAGTTGGGTCATCCTATTATTGATTGATGGGGAGACCCTAGTCGGGGATTCCAAGATTTCATCCCATTCTTCTCCTAGTGTATCTGGAAGTAGCCTCCCCCATTTTCCCTTAATTAAATCTAAGGTGGATTCTTCGCCTATGGATAACATATAGGTATATAAAGAGGAGATGAGTCCCTGAGGCCCTTGTGATTTGAGAATTCCTATTAATGGTAAAGTTGAAATAGTTCTACCTGCACCCGTATGCCGTATATATGATTGGAAAGCAGATCTTAATTGTAAATAACGGAAAAATTGAGATCTCGGTATATTGTGAGTATTTTGTAATTGTTCAAAAGAAACAAAAATTCCTTGGCTATGTATATCACTCACTGTGAGGACACCATACGATATCCAAAATTCAGTAGATGGATGGCCTAATAATCCCGGGAAATAGCTATTGTTCCACAATGGCATTTCGGCTGCTATATCAACAGATTTTGTAACTTTTTTAATTTGCCTCCATATCGAACGGGCCAATCGGAGCAAAGGAAGCAAACGAGGGACAGTAATTTTCTCCATTTCCAAAAAGCCCAGCGGGCAATCAATCTGAGCTGAATGTAATACATGGCTTTCAGAGTTGGGAAGAGACTCCCCGGGCATCCACTTATTTATCATTTTTGCCTGCCCAGCAAGGTGGTACAGATAGAAGTCCGGCAAGGCAGCCCCACCCCCCTGTTTGGGTCTCTGTAGAATGGATAATTTAAGTCTAGGCCTAGCTTTCCCCCATATGAAGGATGTGGTAAGGGAATTCAGGGTTGCAAAGAAAGATTTAGGTATTAAAACGGCACTATGTTGAAGACAATAGCTCAATTTTGGGAGTAATATCATTTTGATCAGGTTAATACGACCAGCCACAGATAGCGGGAGCTTGTCCCAGGTAGCAAATTTAGATTTAACCACGTCCAATAGTGGATATATATTGAGATGCAAATCTTGGTGACTGCATTGAGACATATGTATTCCAAGGTATTTAAAATTGGAGACAATGGGCAGCAGCGAGAGGGTTTCAAGGCATGGCATTGGGGCATGGGAGAGAGGCATCAAAGCAGATTTATCCCAATTTATATATAGACCAGAAAATGTACTAAATTTATCAATCATCGTTGACCCCCCTAATTTTGCCACAAAAAACTGGGAAAACTTATTGACTCGAGTATAAGCCTAGGGTGGAAGTGCAGCATTTACCGGTGAATTTCAAAAATAAAAATAGATCATTATTTCCCCATAGCTGTGCCATATAGTGCTCTGCACCGTTCATTGTGCCCCCTAGCTGTGCCATATACGGTGCTCTGCACCGTTCATTGTGCCCCATAGATGTGCCATATACGGTGCTCTGCACCGTTCACTGTGCCCCATAGCTGTGCCATATACGGTGCTCTGCACCGTTCACTGTGCCCCATAGCTGTGCCATATACGGTGCTCTGCACCGTTCACTGTGCCCCATAGCTGTGCTGTGCCATATACGGTGCTCTGCACCGTTCACTGTGCCCCATAGCTGTGCTGTGCCATATACGGTGCTCTGCACCGTTCACTGTGCCCCATAGCTGTGCTGTGCCATATACGGTGCTCTGCACCGTTCACTGTGCCCCATACATAGCTGTGCTGTGCCATATACGGTGCTCTGCACCGTTCACTGTGCCCCATAGCTGTGCTGTGCCATATACGGTGCTCTGCACCGTTCACTGTGCCCCATAGCTGTGCTGTGCCATATACGGTGCTCTGCACCGTTCACTGTGCCCCATACATAGCTGTGCTGTGCCATATACGGTGCTCTGCACCGTTCACTGTGCCCCATAGCTGTGCTGTGCCATATACGGTGCTCTGCACCGTTCACTGTGCCCCATAGCTGTGCTGTGCCATATACGGTGCTCTGCACCGTTCACTGTGCCCCATAGCTGTGCTGTGCCATATACGGTGCTCTGCACCGTTCACTGTGCCCCATAGCTGTGCTGTGCCATATACGGTGCTCTGCACCGTTCACTGTGCCCCATAGCTGTGCTGTGCCATATACGGTGCTCTGCACCGTTCACTGTGCCCCATAGCTGTGCTGTGCCATATACGGTGCTCTGCACCGTTCACTGTGCCCCATAGCTGTGCTGTGCCATATACGGTGCTCTGCACCGTTCACTGTGCCCCATAGATGTTCCACATAAATTTGTGCCGCCGCTGCCGCAATAAAGAAAAAAAACCACATACTCACCTCCCTTGATTGCAGCTCCCGGCGTCTCGTTCCGGCGCCTCCATCTTCCCGGCGTCTCTGCTCTGACTGATCAGGCAGAGGGCGCCGCGCACACTATATGCGTCATCGCGCCCTCTGCCTGAACAGTCAGAGAGCAGAGACGCCGGGAAGATGGAGGCGCCGGCCGGGAAGATGGAGCGACGCCCGGCGGCTGGAACGAGGACAGGTGAATATGCTATACTCACCTAGTCCTGGCGATCCTCGCGCTGTCCCCTCCTGTCTTCGGTGCCGCAGCTTCTTTCTCTATCAGCGGTCACCGGCACCGCTGATTAGAGAAATGAATAAGCGGCTCCGCCCCTATGGGAGGTGGAGCCGCTTATTCATTTCTGTAATGAGCGGTCCCACGTGACCGCTGAAGAGAGGAAGAAGCTGCAGCGCCGAAGCCCGTGGGACGGCAGGGACAGCGCGAGGATCGCTGGGACTAGGTAAGTATACCCCAGCACCCTCACCCCCTCACCCGCCGACCCCACCGCTACCGTGACTCGAGTATAAGCCGAGGGGGGCACTTTCAGCCCAAAAATTTGGGCTGAAAATCTCGGCTTATACTCGAGTATATACGGTACATTATATGTCTGGTATCTGATAGTATACTACAAATAAAAGTATGGAATCGTGTAGTAGACTGCATTATTCCATACAACAGTATCATGTAAAAGACGTACTACAGGGAGGGCCCTCCCTATATACAATTTGTGCCCTCACAGAGTCCCCGATGAAATCTGGATGCAGGTCAGCTGTATATTGCGACCTGCGGACCAGTGTTTCCGGGTGTTTTGTTATCACAGATAGCCCGGTCCGATTTCCACATTTTGCCCAGGTCTGTTATATATGAGCCATATACTAATCTGCGTACTAGATGTTACGTACTATACCACTGATGGCGAACCTTTTAGAGACCGAGTGCCCAAACTGCAATCTAAAATCCACTTACGGTATTTATTGCAAAGTGCCAACACAGCAATTTAACCGGAATACTGTGGTTTTAGATTAGAAAATCTCCTACATTAGCACGCCATAGCAAAGAGCTTGTAAGCACTGCACTCCAAGCCAAAGATACTAGCCACCGATTGCAGTGGAGGTCTGTTCTTGAGAATGAAGAGGATTTTTATTCCAAAGTAATATTGCCAAGTTGTTTGTTTTTTTACAGCCTCTTTGCAATTGTAACCCTTTATCATGATGAGAATAACCCTTTAATCCAGGCATGTCAAACTATATTCACATATTCCTCCATACAGTGAAATGGGCCTCACATAGTGCTCCATACTGTATAATGGCCCCACATGATGGTGCCTACTGTATAATGACCATATATGATGCTCCATACTGTATAATGGCCACACATGATGCTTGTGCTGTTCCATGTATATTCCTCAGTTTCCATGTATGTTGTTATATTTTACTCTGCTGCCACCCAATGGCCTTTTTCTGTATGGCAGCTTGTTTTTCATGTATTTCTTGTGGGCATGTCTTACATCCGGTTCAGGGGTCAAATCTTCTCTTCCTCTGGCAGCCATTTCCAGTTTACTTTCTGTTGTGAGAGGACGTGCTTTTGAACTGGGCTTAGGAAGGCATCAGTCTTTCGACCACTCTCTCATGCTGCTCACACTTGCAGACACACTTGGTGCTACATCTTACTGTACCCTGTCTACCCTGCATTTCTGGAGAAGTTCTGTATTACCAGTTATACGCTGTATGTCCAGATCTACAAAATAAACAAGTCTGGATTACACAATCCCTGGAGTGCATCATCTCTCTGGACGCTGAGCAGCATTGGTCCTGTCTGCCTCATATCGAGGAAATACAAAGGTACGATTATCTCTCTCACAACTCTTATTAGTCTGCGACACCTCCATTCGCCTCATGTGGGGACAGAACAGTCGAAAGACTGCCTTGAAGCCCGGCCAGAATCACCCTTATATCACTATTCACGTGCCCGCTCTCTGCCCGCTCACATACTGCAGCCCTGCTCTGCTAAGAAATCTCCTGCAGCATCACCTCAGACTGCATTGTACATAAAGACTCTCTGTGTATTATACCACACTGCTGCAGATCGTCGGACCGCAGAACCCCACAATTCTCCAACAACACCTTGGGAATCTTAATAGGGGGTCGCAACTAAGCTGCACCGCAATTTCCAGCCCCCAATTCAAAGGTTCAGTTTCTTAAAGGGACAGCGCACCTTAAATCAAAATGGCCGAAAAGGACCTTCCACAGTTCCCCAATGCTGAAACAGAGCAAATACAACCTGATACTGTCCATTATGAAGACCAGGAAGCAGAGCCCGCTTCCACAGCAGACCCAGATGCACGACCAGTACGTTCCATCAAGCCAACATTAAAGGTCCTCGAGAATTACTGTTCCACAAGGGATGAGTTCAATGACAACTTGGACGACCTATGGGAACGAGTCGCCTCAAGCGTCCAACGCCATAAAAATGATGCAGCGGGTTTACAGGACACTATAAGACAGCTAGACGTGGCCCACGGCAGATACAAGAGACTGTCCACAAAGTATGCTGCCTTCCTAAAAGAATCTAAAATCGACGAAGCCCTATCAGAGTTAAGCAAGGCAGATTCCACAGACAGAGAAAGGGACGCCGCCGTGCAAGACGCCAAAGATAAAGCGGAGCTTCGTATCACCCATCTGCAAGAAACTAGATCGCACAGGTCAGCCTCGTCTAAACACTCTGCTCGGTCATACAAATCATCCTGCTCAAGAACTTCAGCCCTCAGCGACAGAATCCTAGAGGCCCGTTTAAATGCAGAGCGGTCCAAACTAAGACGTTCATACACCGAAAAGAAAGCAGAAGCAGAGGCTCGAGCAAAGATTCTTCAAACAGAAATGGAGGAAGAAATTGCATTAGCCGAAGTAAAAATTCTCGAGCAAGCATTGAAGCAAAACCTCGACCCAATTTGCCTGCCACCACAGGAAGAAGACGACCCAGCTGTTCGTACCAGCGACTACGTGCAGAAACAGATACCTGCAGCGCACACCTTCTCCAGTGACGTTCAACCCAACATTGCGGAAACGTCCAAGTCAGCCCAACCTATGGTGCCAGTATCGCCCACAGCCCCTACAGAGACCCAAGACCAACGCCGTGATGTACTCCCTCAGGAGCAATCATCATCGCAAGACGACCACAAGGCACACTCCAGCCCGCCTCCACAGTTCGAGCAGCAGTCATCGGAATCTCTAGAGGTTAAACCACAGCTCAACCCTGCAGCGACATCATTCTACCCGGGAACAATTCACCCTTCCACGCCACACGGCTTATACGCCCGAGGGGCACCACAAGCTAATATGGTAACAAGGAGTGAAGGATCAGACATGTCCGAGTTTGCCAGGTTCATGGTGAGCAGGGAGCTAATCAGCACTAGCCTCTCAAAATTCGACGACTGTGCAGAGAACTACAGAGCCTGGAAAGCAACCTTCAAGGCCGCCAATGCTGATCTCAACCTATCCGTGGAGCAGGAGCTCGACCTCATGGTAAAATGGTTGGGTCCTGAATCCACAAACCGTATCAAGAGTCTTAGGACCGTCTATGTGGGGCAAGCTGAAGCAGGTCTCGCTGCTGCCTGGCAGAGACTCGAAAGAACCTACGGCAGCGCTGAAGCCATAGAAAAGTCCCTATTCAAGAGACTGCAGAACGTTCCAAGGATCAACCTTAAGGAAGCCCACAAGCTTCTGGACTTACGTGATCTGCTTATGGAGCTGGAACTTGCTAAAAGAGACCCTCGTCTGTCTGGACTGTGCTACCTGGACACTGCCCACAGGGTGAACCCAATCATCTCAAAGCTGCCACACAGTCTGCAAGAGAAGTGGGCAGTGTGCGTCTCCAGGTATAAAAGGTCACATGACGTCACCTTTCCTCCGTTCATTCAGTTCTGCAAGTTCATTGACGAACAAGCCCAAATGAGGAACGACCCTAGCCTCGACTTCCTGGAGTCTAACACTGCAGCTCCAGCAACACCTTCATCAAGGTATGAAAGCGTCGCACATAGACGCAAGGACTCAAGGAACAGTGTAAGCGTCAGAAAGACTAACCTGCCATCGCCTGCAATACCTGCCGACAAGCAGTACACTATTCCGTCGAGGGATAAGTCTTTCAATCGTGAGTGTCCCATTCACAAAAGAGCACACTCACTGAACAAATGTAGAGGCTTCAGGTCCAAAACCATGCAGGAGCGCAAGAAAATCCTCAACGAACTTGGGGTATGTTTCAAGTACTGCGCTTCATCAGAACACATGGCCAAGGACTGTAAATCTGCCATTAAGTGTGAAGAGTGTCATAGCGACAGACACCCATCAGCCTTGCACCCAGGCTCAGCCACCAGCGATCCAGCAGTCGCAGTTACTTCTGGTCCCGCTACAAACCATGGCGGGGAGCCACAGAATCACGCCAAGTCCACCACAGCTGTGTCCTGCTCATGCTCAGAGGTATGTGGGGAGAATCAAAGAGCTAAATGCTGTGCCAGGATATGCCTAATCAGAGTCTATCCAGAAGGGCAACCAGAGAAGGCTGTAAAAATGTATGCCATCATTGACGATCAGAGCAATCGATCCCTAGCTGGACCTAAGTTCTTTGAAGCCTTTAGAATCAAGGGACCAGCAACGCCCTACACTCTGAATACTTGCTCGGGGCGCATAGAGACTAGCGGCAGAAGAGCACAAGGTTTCATCGCTTCTCCTGTCAATGAAGACGTAGAAATACCCCTACCTACGCTAATTGAATGCGATCAAATACCAGACCAAAGGGATGAGATCCCTACCCCGGAAGCTGCTTTCCACCAACCACACTTAAGGCACCTAGCCAGCGTTATCCCACCTTTGGACACAGATGCTGAAATCCTACTTCTGCTCGGCAGAGACAATTTGAGGATACATAAGGTCCGCCAACAGTGTAATGGTCCTGACTACGCCCCCTACGCCCAGAGACTTGACTTGGGGTGGGTAGTCATAGGAAATGTATGCTTGGACCAAACAGGAGTCCATTCCTTTAAGACGTACGTACGCCGAGACGGGCGCACTACCTTCTGCAAACCATGTCCTCATCACTATGAGGTGAAGGAAAAGCTTCCAGATTCTGTACAGCTGCCTGATGTTATCACTTCTCCCTATGCAGACGACTTGGGAAAATTGGTGTTTCATACCACTAAGGATGACAACAAAGTAGCCCCATCTATGGAAGACAAGGAATTTGTCAGGATAATGGACAATGAGTTCCTTAAGGACGAAACCAATCACTGGGTTTTCCCCTTACCCTTCCGAGCTACCAGGGTAAGGCTCCCGAACAATCGTGAACAAGCCTTGTCCAGATTTAACTCTCTCCAGCGCACGCTAAGCAATAAACCGGAGATGAAAGAACACATTGTCACCTTTATGGGCAAAATATTCCATAACAACCATGCGGAGCCAGCGTCTCCCTTAAAGGAAAATGAGGAGTGCTGGTACCTACCCTCATTTGGAGTATATCACCTGAAGAAACCTAAACAAATTAGAGTTGTCTTTGATTCAAGCGCCAAACATCAAGGCGTATCTCTCAATAATGTCCTCCTCACAGGTCCTAATCTGACAAACAACTTAGTAGGAGTGTTGATGAGGTTCAGGAAAGAGCCCATTGCCATCACCGCCGACATTGAACAGATGTTCCACTGTTTCATAGTCCGAGAGGACCACAGGAATTTCCTCAGGTTCCTGTGGTACAAGGACAATGACCCCAGCAAAGAGATGGTGGAGTATCGCATGCGGGTGCACGTATTCGGGAACAGCCCTTCACCCGCTGTGGCAACATATGGCCTGCGGAGAACCGCACAAGAAGGAGAGTCCGAGTATGGAACAGACGCCAGAGACTTTGTAGAGAAAGACTTCTACGTAGATGATGGACTAAAATCTCTACCTACAGAAGAAGCTGCAATCGACCTACTCAAAAGGACCCAACATATGCTGTACCGAGCTAAGCTTAGACTGCACAAAATTGCTTCAAACAGCCCAGCTGTCATGAGAGCCTTTGAGTCAAGCGACCACGCACCTGGATTCAAGGACATAGACCTGGGACCAGACCGTCCGCCTGTGCAGAGAAGCTTTGGCCTGAGGTGGAACCTGTCAGCCGACACCTTCGGATTCCAAATCAACTGTGCAGACAAACCATTCACTAAACGTGGTGTCCTGTCAGTGGTAAATAGCCTGTATGACCCACTGGGATTCGTAGCACCAATTACCATACAAGGTAAATCCCTTCTGAGACAGCTGTCCGAAACTGTCAAGGACTGGGATACCCCTCTACCTCCTGATAAGGAACCAAAATGGGAAACCTGGAAGCAGTCTTTGTGTGCCTTGGATAAAATCCATATACCGAGATGTTACGCTGGAATCTCACTTGCTGCTAGCACCAGGACGGAACTCCATGTGTTCTCGGATGCATCCACGGAGGCCATTGCAGCTGTTGTCTACCTGAAGGTAACGGGATCTGACAATCAAGATCATGTTGGGTTCGTTTTCGGCAAAGCTAAGTTGGCTCCCAAGCCTGACCACACTATTCCCAGGCTGGAACTCTGTGGGGCTGTGCTTGCAGTAGAACTCGCAGACTTTATTCAGCATGAGCTGGACACTCACATAGATGACGTACAATACTACAGTGACAGTAAAGTTGTCTTAGGTTACATCTACAACCAAACAAGGCGCTTCTACGTGTACGTCAGTAACCGCATTGAGAGAATAAGAAGGTCTTCCAAACCTGAACAGTGGCACTATATCCCATCTGAACTTAATCCAGCCGACCATGCCACTAGACCTATGTCTATAAATTCCTTTGCTAACTCTTCTTGGCTTTCAGGTCCAAAGTTTCTGCTGGAACAGAAGGGAAGTGAATGTGTTCAGGAATTCTTCAGCATCCAGGATCCGGACGATGATCCAGAAGTCCGCTCCGAGGTCAGTGCTCTGGCCACGAACGCTAAACGAACCTCCTCCCTCGGTTGTCAGTGCTTCAAACGCTTCTCCAATTGGATGAAACTCATTAAGACTATTGCAAGGTTAGTCCACATTGCGAGATCTTATCACAAGCCACATGGAGACAAAGACTGTCATGGTTGGCACGTCTGCCAAAAAATACTCACTATCGAGGACATTCCGGTAGGATAAACTACCAACAGAACACTGCACTACTATTTGTCCATTGGATTACAGTGGGTCAGAGATAGTTTGGCCTAGTGCGGCTTCTCTGATCCGAAGATGGGTTTTCCATTGGATTATCTCAGGAACTGACTTAATGTCTTGTTTAAAGTTATTATTGCATTACATGCATGTTTGGTTTCACTTTCTAGGTTGTTGGACTTTTTAAGGACATTGATATAGTGAAATCCCTTTCGGAATTTCAGACGGGGAGTGTGCTGTTCCATGTATATTCCTCAGTTTCCATGTATGTTGTTATATTTTACTTTGCTGCCACCCAATGGCCTTTTTCTGTATGGCAGCTTGTTTTTCATGTATTTCTTGTGGGCATGTCTTACATCCGGTTCAGGGGTCAAATCTTCTCTTCCTCTGGCAGCCATTTCCAGTTTACTTTCTGTTGTGAGAGGACGTGCTTTTGAACTGGGCTTAGGAAGGCATCAGTCTTTCGACCACACTCTCTCATGCTGCTCACACTTGCAGACACACTTGGTGCTACATCTTACTGTACCCTGTCTACCCTGCATTTCTGGAGAAGTTCTGTATTACCAGTTATACGCTGTATGTCCAGATCTACAAAATAAACAAGTCTGGATTACACAATCCCTGGAGTGCATCATCTCTCTGGACGCTGAGCAGCATTGGTCCTGTCTGCCTCATATCGAGGAAATACGAAGGTACGATTATCTCTCTCACAACTCTTATTAGTCTGCGACACCTTCATTCGCCTCATGTGGGGACAGAACAATGCTCCATACTGTATAATGGCCACACATGATGCTCCATACTGTATAATGGCCACACATGATGCTCCATACTGTATAATGGCCACACATGATGCTCCATACTGTATAATGGCCATATATGATGCTGTCTACTGTGCAATGGCCACACATGATGCTTCATACTGTATAATGGCCGCACATGATGCTCCATACTGTATAATGGCCACACATGATGCTCCATACTGTATAATGGCCACACATGATGCTCCATACTGTGCAATGGCCACACATGATGCTTCATACTGTATAATGGCCCCACATGATGCTGTGTACTGTATAATGGCCACATATGATGCTCCATACTGTATAATGGCCACACATGATGCTCCATACTGTATAATGGCCATATATGATGCTCCATACTGTATAATGGCCACACATGATGCTTCATACTGTATAATGGCCACACATGATGCACCATACTGTATAATGATTGCACATGATGCTCCATACTGTATAATGGCCACACATGATGCGTCATACTGTATAATGGCCCCACATGATGCTGTGTACTGTATAATGGCCACATATGATGCTCCATACTGTATAATGGCCACACATGATGCTCCACACTGTATGTGATGGCCCTACATGAAACTACATACTGTATAATGGCCACACATGATGCTCCATACTGTATAATGGCCACACATGATGCTCCATACTGTATAGTGGCCATATATGATGCTCCATACTGTATAATGGCCCCACATGATGATGCATACTTTATAATGGCCCAACATGATGATGCATGCCGTATAATGGCCCCACATGATGATGCATACTTTATAATGGCCCCACATGATACATACAGTATAATGGTCACATATGATGCTCCATACTGTATAATGACCCCACATGATGATGCTTAATACTGTATAATGGCCCCACATGATGATGCATACTTTATAATGGCCCAACATGATGATGCATGCCGTATAATGGCCCCACATGATGATGCATACTTTATAATGGCCCCACATGATACATACAGTATAATGGTCACATATGATGCTCCATACTGTATAATGACCCCACATGATGATGATTAATACTGTATAATGGCCACACATGATGCTCCACACTGTATGTGATGGCCCTACATGAAACTACATACTGTATAATGGCCACACATGATGCTCCATACTGTATAATGGCCACACATGATGCTCCATACTGTATAGTGGCCATATATGATGCTCCATACTGTATAATGGCCCCACATGATGATGCATACTTTATAATGGCCCAACATGATGATGCATGCCGTATAATGGCCCCACATGATGATGCATACTTTATAATGGCCCCACATGATACATACAGTATAATGGTCACATATGATGCTCCATACTGTATAATGACCCCACATGATGATGCTTAATACTGTATAATGGCCCCACATGATGATGCATACTTTATAATGGCCCAACATGATGATGCATGCCGTATAATGGCCCCACATGATGATGCATACTTTATAATGGCCCCACATGATACATACAGTATAATGGTCACATATGATGCTCCATACTGTATAATGACCCCACATGATGATGATTAATACTGTATAATGGCCCCACATGATGGTACATAGAGTATGATGGCCCCACATGATGATGCATACAATATAATGGCCCCACATGATGATGCATACAATATAATAGCCCCACATGATGCTGCATACAGTATAATGGCCAAATATGATGCTGCATACATTATAATGGCCACATATGACGCTGCATACAGTATAATGGCCCCACATGATGCTACATACAGTATAATGGCCCCATATACTGCTCCATACTGTGTAATGGCCTTGCATTACAAAAAAAATACTCACCTCTGTCCGTTCCAACACTGATCTAGTCTCTTCATATATCAGTCCTACCTGTGGGCATGCGCACCATCTCGGCAATAGTGCCGCCGTCACTCTCCTCAGATCGCGCTCCATCTCTGTCCTCAGCAAGAGCGCAGACTGATGGAACGGCGTGCGGCCTGATGGGAGAGTTGGGGTGCATGTCCACTGTCCAGATTACATCCGGATTAGCTGCGGATTGAATGCTGCGTACAACCGCAGCATTCAATCCGCAGCGTCCAGATATTACAATATAGTGGAGGTGATTTTATGAAATCCTGTCTCCACTATGCGTGTGAACACGCATCCGGCGGCCCTGCGTTTCCGGACATGCGGTGCATCTTTTTAAAACGCAGCATGTCTGTTTACCTTGTGGCGACGCTCCGTCGCCGCAAGGTAAATCACAGGGTCTTATGAATGGGGTGCGGAGATTCCGGATATGTGCAATGAACACATCCGGAATCACCTGGCGTATAGAAGGGAGCAGCGCTTTGGGCGGAGTGAGTTTTCCGCTCCGTCCAAAGCGTCGGCAATCCTGAACGTGGAACCTTACACTTAGGAGCAGAGTGGCTGTGGTGCTAGTGATGAGGGTCTGGGAGATTACACGCGGGCTGAGAAAAGTGATGGCGGAGCTAGTTTTGAGGAGATGGCACGCGTGCCCCCTCTAGCAGGTTTGCCACCACTGTACTGTACTATGTGCACATATATAGTGTTACATGCACTGAGCACTGACCAGGCTGCAGGAACTCACATTATAATATACTAGATGGTGGCCCGATTCTAGCGCATCAGGTATTCTAGAATATGCATGTCCACGTAGTATATTGTACAGTCCACGTAGTATATTGCCCAGCCACGTAGTATATTGCCCAGCCACGTAGTATATTGCCCAGCCATTAGTATATTGCCCAGTCACATAGTATATTGCCCAGCCACGTAGTATATTGCCCAGTCACGTAGTATATTACCCAGCCACATAGTATATTGCCCAGCCACGTAGTATATTGCCCAGCCACGTAGCATATTGCCCAGCGACATAGTATATTGCCCAGCCACATAGTATATTGCCCAGCCACGTAGTATATTGCCCAGCCACATAGTATATTGCCCAGCCACGTAGTATATTGCCCAGCCACGTAGTATATTGCCCAGCCACATAGTATATTGCCCAGCCACGTAGTATATTGCCCAGCCACGTAGCATATTGCCCAGCGACATAGTATATTGCCCAGTCACATAGTATATTGCCCAGCCACGTAGTATATTGCCCAGCCACGTAGTATATTGCCCAGCCACATAGTATATTGCCCAGCCACGTAGTATATTGCCCAGCCACGTAGCATATTGCCCAGCGACATAGTATATTGCCCAGCCACATAGTATACAGCAGACACGTAGAATATTGCCCAGCCACGTAGTATATTGCCCAGCCACGTAGTATATTGTCCAGTTATGTTGTATATTTCCCAGCCACATAGTATACAGCAGAGCCACGTAGTATATTGCCCAGCGACGTATATTGTCAAGTTACATAGTATATTGCCCAGCGACGTAGTATATTGCCCAGC
The DNA here is from genome assembly GCF_032444005.1 of Ranitomeya imitator. Lineage (NCBI taxonomy): Eukaryota > Metazoa > Chordata > Amphibia > Anura > Dendrobatidae > Ranitomeya > Ranitomeya imitator. The sequence goes on along the minus strand of NC_091283.1, from coordinate 641,309,030 downwards.
GACGTAGTATATTGCCCAGCCACATAGTATACAGCAGAGCCACGTAGTATGTTGCCCAGACACATAGTATACAGCAGAGCCACGTAGTATATTGCCCAGACACATAGTATACAGCAGAGCCACGTAGTATATTGCCCAGACACATAGTATACAGCAGAGCCACGTAGTATATTGCCCAGACACATAGTATACAGCAGAGCCACGTAGTATATTGCCCAGACACATAGTATACAGCAGAGCCACGTAGTATATTGCCCAGACACATAGTATACAGCAGAGCCACGTAGTATATTGCCCAGCCACGTAGTATATTGCCCAGCCACGTAGTATATTGCCCAGTCACGTAGTATATTGCCCAGCCACGTAGTATATTGCCCAGACACATAGTATACAGCAGAGCCACGAAGTATATTGCCCAGACACATAGTATACAGCAGAGCCACGTAGTATATTGCCCAGACACATAGTATACAGCAGAGCCACGTAGTATATTGCCCAGACACATAGTATACAGCAGAGCCACGTAGTATATTGCCCAGACACATAGTATACAGCAGAGCCACGTAGTATATTGCCCAGCCACATAGTATACAGCAGAGCCACGTAGAATATTGCCCAGACACATAGTATACAGCAGAGCCACGTAGTATATTGCCCAGACACATAGTATACAGCAGAGCCACGTAGTATATTGCCCAGACACATAGTATACAGCAGAGCCACGTAGTATATTGCCCAGACACATAGTATACAGCAGAGCCACGTAGTATATTGCCCAGCCACGTAGTATATTGCCCAGTCATGTAGTATATTGCCCAGCCACGTAGTATATTGCCCAGACACATAGTATACAGCAGAGCCACGTAGTATATTGCCCAGACACATAGTATACAGCAGAGCCACGTAGTATATTGCCCAGACACATAGTATACAGCAGAGCCACGTAGTATATTGCCCAGACACATAGTATACAGCAGAGCCACGTAGTATATTGCCCAGACACATAGTGTACAGCAGAGCCACGTAGTATATTGCCCAGTCACATAGTATACAGCAGAGCCACGTAGTATATTGCCCAGACACATAGTATACAGCAGAGCCACGTAGTATATTGCCCAGCCACATAGTATACAGCAGAGCCACGTAGAATATTGCCCAGACACATAGTATACAGCAGAGCCACGTAGTATATTGCCCAGACACATAGTATACAGCAGAGCCACGTAGTATATTGCCCAGACACATAGTATACAGCAGAGCCACGTAGTATATTGCCCAGACACATAGTATACAGCAGCAGAGCCACGTAGTATATTGCCCAGACACATAGTACACAGCAGAGCCACGTAGTATATTGCCCAGTTACGTAGTATATTGCCCAGCGACGTAGTATATTGTCAAGTTACATAGTATATTACCCAGCGACGTAGTATATTGCCCAGCCACATACAGGTCCTTCTAAAAAAATTAGCATATAGTGTTAAATTTCATTATTTACCATAATGTAATGATTACAATTAAACTTTCATATATTATAGATTCATTATCCACCAACTGAAATTTGTCAGGTCTTTTATTGTTTTAATACTGATGATTTTGGCATACAACTCCTGATAACCCCAAAAACCTGTCTCAATAAATTAGCATATTTCACCCATCCAATCAAATAAAAGTGTTTTTTAATAACAAACAAAAAAACCAACAAATAATAATGTTCAGTTATGCACTCAATACTTGGTCGGGAATCCTTTGGCAGAAATGACTGCTTCAATGCGGCGTGGCATGGAGGCAATCAGCCTGTGACACTGCTGAGATGTTATGGAGGCCCAGGATGCTTCAATAGCGGCCTTCAGCTCATCCAGAGTGTTGGGTCTTGCGTCTCTCAACTTTCTCTTCACAATATCCCACAGATTCTCTATGGGGTTCAGGTCAGGAGAGTTGGCAGGCCATTTGAGCACAGTAATACCATGGTCAGTAAACCATTTACCAGTGGTTTTGGCACTGTGAGCAGGTGCCAGGTCGTGCTGAAAAATGAAATCTTCATCTCCATAAAGCATTTCAGCCGATGGAAGCATGAAGTGCTCCAAAATCTCCTGATAGCTAGCTGCATTGACCCTGCCCTTGATGAAACACAGTGGACCAACACCAGCAGCTGACATGGCACCCCACACCATCACTGACTGTGGGTACTTGACACTGGACTTCAGGCATTTTGGCATTTCCTTCTCCCCAGTCTTCCTCCAGACTCTGGCACCTTGATTTCCGAATGACATGCAAAATTTGCTTTCATCAGAAAAAAGTACTTGGGACCACTTAGCAACAGTCCAGTGCTGCTTCTCTGTAGCCCAGGTCAGGCGCCTCTGCCGCTGTTTATGGTTCAAAAGTGGCTTTACCTGGGGAATGCGGCACCTGTAGCCCATTTCCTGCACACGCCTGTGCACGGTGGCTCTGGATGTTTCCACACCAGACTCAGTCCACTGCTTCCTCAGGTTCCCCAAGGTCTGGAATCGGTCCTTCTCCACAATCTTCCTCAGGGTCCGGTCTCCTCTTCTCGTTGTACAGCGTTTTCTGCCACATTGTTTCCTTCCAACAGACTTACCGTTGAGGTGCCTTGATACAGCACTCTGGGAACAGCCTATTTGTTGAGAAATTTCTTTCTGGGTCTTACCCTCTTGCTTGAGGGTGTCAATGATGGCCTTCTTGACATCTGTCAGGTCGCTAGTCTTACCCATGATGGGGGTTTTGAGTAATGAACCAGGCAGGGAGTTTATAAAAGCCTCAGGTATCTTTTGCATGTGTTTAGAGTTAATTAGTTGATTCAGAAGATTAGGGTAATAGGTCGTTTAGAGAACCTTTTCTTGATATGCTAATTTATTGAGACAGGTTTTTTGGGTTATCAGGAGTTGTATGCCAAAATCATCAGTATTAAAACAATAAAAGACCTGACAAATTTCAGTTGGTGGATAATGAATCTATAATATATGAAAGTTTAATTGTAATCATTACATTATGGTAAATAATGAAATTTAACACTATATGCTAATTTTTTGAGAAGGACCTGTAGTATATTGCCCAGCCACATAGTATATTGCCCAGCCACATAGTATACAGCAGAGCCACGTAGTATATTGCCCAGACACATAGTACACAGCAGAGCCACGTAGTATATTGCCCAGTTACGTAGTATATTGCCCAGCGACGTAGTATATTGTCAAGTTACATAGTATATTGCCCAGCGACGTAGTATATTGCCCAGCCACATAGTATATTGCCCAGCCACATAGTATATTGCCCAGCCACATAGTATACAGCAGAGCCACGTAGTATATTGCCCAGCCACGTAGTATATTGCCCAGCCACGTAGTATATTGCCCAGTCACGTAGTATATTGCCCAGCCACGTAGTATATTGCCCAGACACATAGTATACAGCAGAGCCACGTAGTATATTGCCCAGACACATAGTATACAGCAGAGCCACGTAGTATATTGCCCAGACACATAGTATACAGCAGAGCCACGTAGTATATTGCCCAGACACATAGTATACAGCAGAGCCACGTAGTATATTGCCCAGACACATAGTATACAGCAGAGCCACGTAGTATATTGCCCAGACACATAGTATACAGCAGAGCCACGTAGTATATTGCCCAGACACATAGTATACAGCAGAGCCACGTAGTATATTGCTGTAACTCATTGCTGCAGCTTCAGCTTTCATACAGATCGGGTGACGCTGGAGCCGGGACCTTATCTGTATGTAAGTTTAAGATGGTGCAATAAATCTCAGTACAGTACAGATAGATCCTCTGCAGAAAGCAGATAAGAAAGCAGGAATTAGATGAAGCCGTCACATACCTCCTGCCCCGACCCCATGGCTCGCTCTCTGCCAACTTCTTCTCTCCTCTCCAGGCCTCCGGCAGAGTGAAACAGGTGTGCAGGTGACGTCAGAGCAGCAGACACACAGCCTGCTATCTGCAATGGGGGATGCCGGCCGGCACTTGTACACTGCTAATACAGTGCGGGCCCGGGCCTGCATCGATCTACAGCGGCAGCAGAAAGCTGGGGACCTGTATGCCCCTGTCTGCAAGGGCCCCCCTCCACCTCCGGGCCCCGGTGCGGCTGCACCGGTTGAACCGGCGGTAGGTCCGCCCCTGCATCTCGGCATACGTAGGTCTTAAAGGAATGGACTCCTGTTCGGTCCAAGCATACATTTCCTATGACTACCCACCCCAAGTCAAGTCTCTGGGCGTAGGGGGCGTAGTCAGGACCATTACACTGTTGGCGGACCTTATGTATCCTTAAATTATCTCTGTCGAGTAGAAGTAGGATTTCAGCATCTGTGTCCAAAGGTGGGATAACACTGGCTAGGTGCCTTAAGTGTGGTTGGTGGAAAGCAGCTTCCGGGGTAGGGATCTCATCCCTTTGGTCTGGTATTTGATCGCATTCGATTAGCGTAGGTAGGGGTATCTCTACGTCTCCATTGACAGGAGAAGCAATGAAACCTTGTGCTCTTCTGCCGCTAGTCTCTATGCGCCCCAAGCAAGTATTCAGAGTGTAGGGCATTGCTGGTCCCTTGATTCTAAAGGCTTCAAAGAACTTAGGTCCAGCTAGGGATTGATTGCTCTGATCATAAATGATGGCGTACATTTTTACTGCCTTCTCTGGTTGCACTTCTGGATAGACTCTGATTAGGCATATCCTGGCACAGCATTTAGCACTTTGATTCTGCCCATATACCTCTGAGCATGAGCAGGAAACAGCTGTGGTGGACTTGGCGTGATTTTGTGGCTCCCTGCCGTGGCTTAAAGTGGAACTAGAGGTAACTGCGACTGCTGGATCGCTGGTGGCTGAGGCTGGGTGCAAGGCTGATGGGTGTCTGTCGCTGTGACACTCTTCACACTTAATGGCAGATTTACAGTCCTTGACCATGTGTTGTGATGAAGCGCAGCACTTGAAACATACCCCAAGTTCGCTGAGGATTTTGTTGCGCTCCTGTATGGTGTTGGACCTGAAGCCTCTACATTTGTTCAGTGAGTGTGGTCTTTTGTGAATGGGACACTCACGATTGAAAGACTTATCCCTCGACGGAATAGTGTACTGCTTATCGGCAGGTACTGCAGGTGATGGCAGGTTAGTCTTTCTGACGCTTACACTGTTCCTCGAGTCCTTGCGTCTATGTGCGACGCTTTCATACCTTGATGAAGGTGTTGCTGGAGCTGCAGTGTTAGACTCCAGGAAGTTGAGGCTGGGGTCGTTCCTCATTTGGGCTTGTTCGTCAATGAACTTGCAGAACTGAATGAACGGAGGAAAGGTGACGTCATGTGACCTTTTATACCTGGAGACGCACACTGCCCACTTCTCTTGCAGACTATGTGGCAGCTTTGAGATGATTGGGTTCACCCCATGGGCAGTGTCCAGGTAGCACAGTCCAGACAGACGAGGGTCTCTTTTAGCAAGTTCCAGCTCCATAAGCAGGTCACTTAAGCCCAGAAGCTTGTGGGCTTCCTTAAGGTTGATCCTTGGAACATTCTTCAGTCTCTTGAATAGGGACTTTTCCATGGCCTCAGCGCTGCCGTAGGTTCTTTCGAGTCTCTGCCAGGCCGCAGCGAGACCTGCTTCAGCTTGCCCCACATAGACAGTCCTAAGACTGTTGATACGGTTTGTGGATTCAGGACCCAACCATTTTACCATGAGGTCGAGCTCCTGCTCTGCGGATAGGTTGAGATCAGCAATGGTAGCCTTGAAGGTTGCTTTCCAGGCTCTGTAGTTCTCTGCACGGTCGTCGAATTTTGAGAGGCTAGTGCTGATTAGCTCCCTGCTCACCATGAACCTGGCAAACTCGGACATGTCCAATCCTTCACTCCTTGTTACCATATTAACTTGTGGTGCCCCTCGGGCGTATAAGCTGTGTGGCATGGAAGAGTGAATAGTTCCCGGGTAAAATGATGTTGCTGCAGGGTTGAGCTGTGGTTTAACCTCTGGAGATTCTGATGACTGCTGCTTGAACTGTGGAGACGGGCTGGAGTGTTCCTTGCTGTCGTCTTGTGGTGATGACTGCTCCTGAGGGGTATATCACGGCGTTGGTCTTGGGTCTCTGTAGGGGCTGTGGGCAATACTGGCACCATAGGTTGGGCTGACTTGGACGTTTCCGCAATGTTGGGTCGAATGTCGCTGGAGAAGGTGTGTGCTGCAGGTATCTGTTTCTGCATGTAGTCTCTGGTATGAACAGCTGGGTCGTCTTCTTCCTGTGGTTGCAGGCAAATCAGGTCAAGGTTTTGCTTCAATGCTTGCTCGAGTATTTTTTCTTCGGCTAATGTGATTTCTTCCTCCATTTCTGTTTGAAGAATCTTTGCTCTAGCCTCTGCTTCTGCTTTCTTCGCTTCTGCTTCTGCTTGAAGAATCCTTGCTCGAGCCTCTGCCTCTGCTTTCTTTGCTTCTGCTTCTGCCTTCCTGGCTTCTGCTTCTGCCTCTACTTTCTTGACTTCTGCCTCTACTTTCTTGACTTCTGCCTCTGCTTCTGCTTTCTTTTCTATGTAGGAACGTATTAGTTTGGACGGCTCTGCGTTTAAACGGGCCTCTACAATTCTGTCGCTGAGGGCTGAAGTTCTTGAGCAGGATGATTTGTATGACCGAACAGAGTGTTTAGACGAAGCTGACCTGTGCGATCTAGTTTCTTGCAGATGGGCGATACCAAGCTCCGCTTTATCTTTGGTGTCTTGCACGGCTGCGTCCCTTTCTCTGTCCGTGGAATCTGCCTTGCTTAACTCTGATCGGGCTTCATTGATTTTTAGTCTTTTAGGAAGGCAGCATACTTTGCGGACAGTCTCTTGTATCTGCCGTGGGCCATGTCTAGCTGACTTATAGTGTACTGTAAACTCACTGCATCATCTTTGTGGAGTTGGACGCTTGACATGAGGGAGGCAACTAGGTCATCCAGGTTGTCATTGAACTCATCCCTTGTGGAATGGTAATTCTCGAGGACCTTTAATGTTGGCTTGATGGAGCGTACTGGTCGTGCATCTGGGTCTGCTGCAGAAGCCGGCTCTGCTTCCCAGTCTTCATAATGGACAGTATCGGGTTGTATTTTCTCTGTTTCAGCTTTGGGGAACTGCAAAAGGTCCTTTTTGGCCATTTTGATTTAAGGTGCGCTGTCCCTTTAAGAAAGTGAAGTTTTGAATTGGGGGCTGGAAATCACGGTGCAGCTTAGTTGTGACCCCTTGATAAGATTCCCAAGGTGTTTTTGGAGAATTGTGGGGTACTGCAGTCCGACAATCTGCAGCGATGAGGTATAATACACAGAGAGTCTTTATGCACAATGCCTGAGGTGATGCTGCAAAAAATGATTGTCCGATATTGGGACAAAGAAAAAAAGGTAGAAAAAAGTAAACAAAAAAAAGTTCAATAATTGTAAATATATTTTTTAAAGAAATACAAAATAATAATAAAAAAACAATATTTATTCTATCCTAAAATAAATATTTTAATCGGAAAAAAAATCTAAACAATAAAAGTATAAATATTTGGTATTGCCGCATTCGCAATGACCTGACCTATGAAACTGTGCAACTAGTTAACCCCTTTAGCGAACACCATAAAAAAAAACGCAAAACACAATACTTTATCATCATACCACCGAACAAAAAAAGGAATAACATGCGATCAAAAAGACAGATATAAATAAACATAGTACCGCCAAAAACGTCATCTTGTCCTGCAAAAAACGAGCCACTATACAGCTCAGTCAGGGGAAAAGTAAAAAAGTTATAGCTCTTAGAATAAAAGGATGCAAAAATAATTATTTTTGATATAAAATAGTTTTTATTGTATAATAGCGCCAAAACATAAAAAATAATATAAATGAGGTATTGCTGTAATCGTACTGACCCGAAGAATAAAACTGCCTTTTTACCACACATGGAACGGTATAAACGCCCCACCCCCAAAAGAAATTCATGAATTGCTGCCTCCCAAAATTCAGAATAGAAAGCGATCAAAAAGTCATGTAAACGAAAATGGTACCAATAAAAACGTCAACTCCGTCCCACAAGAAACGAGACCTCACATGACTCTATTGGCTGAAATATGAAAAAATTATTGCTCTCAAAATATGGTGATGCAATAACTATTTTTTGCAAAAAAAGTCTTTTAGTGAGTGCCAGCAGCCAAACATAAAAACCCGCTATAAGGCCTCTTTCACACGTCCTGATATTTCCGGTACCGCAGAGTGTCTCTGTGTGTGTAATACTTGCGGCACACATGTGGCATGCTTGTGCTGCATCAGTACCACAAGGACGGGCGCCAGGGTAGAAGCGTTACAGTAAGCGCTGTTCTCCAGCGGCGGGTGCTGAACACGACTCTCATCATTCTTCCCTTCTCTGCCGGCGATCAGCACGAGCAGGGGAGAATGATGAGAGTTACATTTAGGAAAAAAAGAGACAGCAGGCAGGACTATTACTCCCATCAGCCTACACCTGCTGCTGCTAATAACAGTGACAGCAGGAGCAGCAGATGGGAGTATTCATCTGCCACTCCCGCACTGTAAATAAATAATGTAATTTAAAAAAAACAGTGTGGGTTCCCGCCCATTTTTAATACCTAGCCAGATGAAACTAACAGCTGGGGGTTGCAACCCTCAGTTGTCAGCTTCAGCAAGGTTGGACACCAAGAATAGAGGGGACCCCATGCCCCATTTTTGACAACCAGCCTTGCTAAAGCTCACAGCTGGGGGCTGGTATTCTCAGGCTGGTAAGGGGCCATGGATATTGACCCCCGAGCCTAAAAATAGTAGCCAGCAGCTACCCAGAAAAGGCACATCTATTAGATGCACCAATTCTGGAGCTTTGCCCGCCTCTTCCCACTTGCCCTGTAGTGGTGACAAGTGGGGTAATATTTGTGTGGTTGATGTCACCGGTGACATCAAGCCCATTGCTTAGTAATGGAGAAATGTCTATAAGAATCCTATCCATTACTAATCCTATAGTTGTAGGGTAAATAAAGTTTCACAATCCATTTTTGGATTTGCGTCAACTCTGGTTCCACTTAGTTTAAAACTTTTTTCCTTTTGGACCATTGGGGGTTAATGGCAGTTTCTTTCCCCAGCTGGCAATATGATGTTACTGCAGTGCTGCTGTGTCAGCTGATGCAGGTTGTGACCACTCCCACCATCCTTTAAAAGGTCACATGATGCATTAGCTGACTGTTGGTGATACAGCTCCTTTATGGAGACCAGCCGAACAGGAGCAATGCTCTGGTGTCAGCCACATCTGGTGTTTGGAGTCCAGTTGCTGTTGTTTTCTGTGTTGTGGAGCTTAGCAGCATTGTACATAAGCTAAATGTGGTGTTTTTGTTACATTGTCCCTTTGGTGTTTGTCACTTCCCCCTTTGTGTATTATCTGCAGAGGTGAGGCTAATGCTCCTTGCCGTCCAGTGCACTAGCCAGGGCAGAGTTAGGTGACAGGGACAAGGTATCCTGACGGCGGTGGAGGGAAAGACCCGCATAGGGCATTAGGGGAGTGCAGGGACAGGCTCAGGATTGAGATCAAGTGATGACCATTCCCTCATTCTCTATTGGTAGGGCCTTACTCTCCCCTTTACCATCCCAGTTGTATGCGTATTGTGCCGTTAGCTGACCGACCACCTGTTGGGTTGAGTCACACTGTGACATAAAGACACAGCCAGTATAAAGTTCTTTATTTGAACAAATGACACATACACCTTTATAATTCTCAATTAAACCATACTCACTGCAACGCCTTATTCCTGTGAAGCCCTCGATCTCCTATAATAGAAGTAAAATAAAAAAACAACAATATACCATACTTGCCCATCGTTGTGTCCCATTCAGTTATCCTTGTCTGGGGGATATACAGTTTTCAACCTGGACGGTGTCAAGATGTGATCATCCCGGCTGAGAACCATTGGTGAATGAGCTGCTGGGAATGCAGTGACGTCATAGAGGTAACGTTCGGTCACTGACCTCCATTCCCAGCAGGGCTGAGCTGTGATCAGATCTTTGCTATCCCAGTGAGCGCTCATGGCTCACGGTTCTATCGGGGATGTCACAGAAGTCACCGCAGTTGGGAACAGAGTTCAGTGATCGGAGGTTACTTCTATGACGTCACTGCATTCCCAGCAGCTCATTCACCAGTGGTTTTCAGCCAGGATGGTCGTGGAGCGCCCCCAGATGCAGGGCCGCAGGTTACTCGGTACCGGTCCTCTGCTGGCTCAGTTCTGGGGATGTCACGGTGGCTGGACCGGGTCCGTGACCCTGCTAAGGGGCGTCCAATGAATGGTGAAAGGAGTCTGTCAAGGTTTCGTGACGCCACCTGTGGTGTTCGGTCAGGGTGACCGACGCTGCTTGGGGTCCACTGGGGTGATGTAATGGCAGCTAGATGGTATAACTTCCCACAGGTCAAGTATGTCCCCAGGGCTTCCCCGTAAGGTGGATAGTGATGGTGTGAGGTGCAGACAATAATGAGGACACAGGGTTGCAGTCTCTTTACCTCTTTACTGAAGACTTCAGGATCCTCAATCCAGAGCACGGTTAACAGGGCTGTCTGAGACCGGCCGGTCCGAAGGCACATCCAGAGTTCCCTTTACAGGTGGAAATCGTTGCCTACCAATAGCGCCTGTGTGTTGTAGTGCTACCCTGCTGAGCATTCGGAATAGTCCTCACAACTTCTATTCTTGTTCTTTCTAATTCGTTCCAGATCTTTCTAGTTCTCCGTCCCCCAGGTATGTTATGGCTAGGACGCACCCGTTTGACGGGAAGGCTCGGAGCTCTTCCGGGACCCTAGAGATGCCCCTCTCCACGCGTTGCCCTCTATGTCTGTGTAGGTGATGTAAGGTAGACAGCCAACCTATAATTAACTGTCATGCGGAGTTTGAAGTAAGGCATAGAGTCAGTTACTGCCTCGGTGTTCCGGCCACCGGCTACGCGCCTCAGTAGGATGTTGCCGTTCTCGGGGCACGACTCCTACGGGCTCTCCTTTGTGCTTGATCTCGTTTCTCACTGTTCCACAATATCTTTCGCTTCGTGTCTCTTTCTTAGGATACCGCCGCAAGGTAGTGCAGGCGCGGTTCCGTAACGTTCTGTTCTGTTCGCTAGGTTCCCACGCCTGACAGGGACCCCCCAACCCCTACTTTTACCAGTGTGAGGAGTGGCCTAGTAAATAAAACCTTTTGCTCCCCCTAGTGGAGTGGCCGGAGTGTGAAGTGTAATGTGTGCTGGTGATACCTGGTCAGTAGAACTCTTTTAGTGCCATCAGACGTACCATCACTCCCCTTAGTGGCAGAGCGACGTTACTGCAACGACCAGATCTCTGGGGCGCTGCAGTCATATCTTGGAATCACAGTCTCTCTCTACATTGATTCACATTTGATGAGACAGCAAAAATCTGGTGACAGATTCACTTTAAGAAAATAAAGAGCTGCAGAACCAATCATTGCCAGTAGGTGGCATCAGTTAACGTACATTTCAGCATTTTGCAAGCATTTTACGCTACTCTTAGATTAGGTGACAGAACCCTGGTAAGGAGCTGTAATCTGCTTTTACTAATATTGGACAAAAAATAAATGTGTAATTGACCTCTGCTGCTATAAAAAAAAAAAAAAGCTGAGTCTCACTGTGTTGCTCACTCTGCTGCATTCTGACTATGCATAAGTGCTTTATTTTTCTATAGTGCTCTGAAATTCATGCGTCTGTCTTTGTTTTTTGGGCCAAGGACACCCCCACCCTCCATCAACTTAGTGTCTCCAAGCAGTTGGCTCAGTGCCACCATATTGGTGCGGAGGACAGAGAAGACCCCTGATCCACATAGCACAGGATGGACCAGAACTGACAAGCTCCAGTGATCCCACAGCCCAAGCCTCCCATAGTAGCTAGGATTACAGGTGTGCACCACAGCACCCAGCAGAGATGTGAGCATTACTAACCTATAGAAGAGTCAGTGTCTGATAAGTGCAGAGCTACAAAATAGTCATCATACCTGGGTCATGTGTCAGAGCTATAAGCTTTTCTCTATATATAGTGTAAGTGTCTTTCAGTCCTAAAATGTTATTTTCAGCTAATTCTTACCAAATGGTAAAATGCATGTCAGACGTACCACCTACTGGTCATGGATGGTTCTGCAGTTTATTTTACTCTCTTCTAAAATTTATTCCGCTGCAACATGTTTCCAGGAATACATTTTTTATTCAATAATGTTGATGGTAATTAGTACACTACAGGGCAATTTAGCTCTGTTTCTGGCCAGGCACATTTTAGGCTTATTTCATACTATCTGTTTTAAGATCAGAAATAAGGCTGTCATGCTCCCCAGAGTTGGGAAATGTCCAGGGTCTCAGCTGCGGGGGTAGCTGAGACCACAGTAGAACAAGATCAGGGCTTGATTTTCTGGTGCCTGATCACATGATTGCCTTTATTCAGTGAATAATAGAGATCACAAAAAAAGTGTGCCAGATGTGGAGCGCCCCGCAGGGCCGCGGGTTACTCGGTACCGGTCCTCTGCTGGCTCAGTTCTGGGGATGTCACGGTGGCTGGACCCGGTCCGTGACCCTGCTAAGGGGCGTCCAATGAAAGGTGATGCGAATCTCTCAAGGTTTTGTGACGCCACCTGTGGTATTCGGTCAGGGCGACCGACGCTGCTTGGGGTCCACTGGGGTGATGTGATGGCAGCTAGATGGTGTACCTTCCCACAGGTGAAGCATGTCCCCAGGGCTTCCCAGTAAGGTGGATGGTGATGGTGTGAGGTGCAGACAATAACGAGGACACAGGGTTGCAGTCTTTTTACCTCTTTACTGAAGACTTCAGGATCCTCAATCCAGAGCACGCTGTTATGATGAGATAATTCAGTACCACAATGGACATAGAAGTCAGAGCACATACAGTGATCTGACAATAACCCAAAAAACATAGAACGAGCTCTGAGACGTGGGAACTCTGCTGACCGCAATCCCTAATCCTCTCCAACCACACTAGAGGCAGCCGTGGATTGCGCCTAACGCTCCCTATGCAACTCGGCACAGCCTGAGAAACTAGCTAGCCTGAAGATAGAAAATAAGCCTACCTTGCCTCAGAGAAATACCCCAAAGGAAAAGGCAGCCCCCACATATAATGACTGTGAGTAAGATGAAAAGACAAACGTAGAGATGAAATAGATTTAGCAAAGTGAGGCCCGACTTACTAAACAGAGCGAGGATAGGAAAGGTAACTTTGCGGTCAACACAAAACCCTACAAACAACCACGCAAAGGGGGCAAAAAGACCCTCCGTACCGAACTAACGGCACGGAGGTACACCCTCTGCGTCCCAGAGCTTCCAGCTAGCAAGGAAAAACAAATAGACAAGCTGGACAGAAAAAAAACAGCAAACAAAATAGCAAAGCAGAACTTAGCTATGCAGAGCAGCAGGCCACAGGAACGATCCAGGAGGAAGCAGATCCAATACTAGAACATTGACTGGAGGCCAGGATCAAAGCACCAGGTGGAGTTAAATAGAGCAGCACCTAACGACTTCACCACATCACCTGAGGAAGGAAACTCAGAAGCCGCAGTACCACTCTCCTCCACCAACGGAAGCTCACAGAGAGAATCAGCCGAAGTACCACTTGTGACCACAGGAGGGAGCTCTGCCACAGAATTCACAACAGTACCCCCCCCTTGAGGAGGGGTCACCCTCACCAGAGCTCCCGGGACGACCAAGATGAGCCATATGAAAGGCACGAACAAGATCGGGAGCATGGACATCAGAGGCAAAGACCCAGGAATTATCTTCCTGAGCATAACCCTTCCACTTAACCAGATACTGGAGTTTCCGTCTTGAAAGACGAGAATCCAAAATCTTCTCCACAATATACTCCAACTCCCCCTCCACCAAAACCGGGGCAGGAGGATCAACAGATGGAACCATAGGTGCCACGTATCTCCGCAACAATGACCTATGGAATACGTTATGTATGGAAAAAGAATCTGGAAGGGTCAGACGAAAAGACACAGGATTAAGAGCCTCAGAAATCCTATACGGACCAATGAAACGAGGTTTAAACTTAGGAGAGGAAACCTTCATAGGAATATGACGAGAAGATAACCAAACCAAATCCCCAACACGAAGTCGGGGACCCACACAGCGTCTGCGATTAGCGAAACGTTGAGCCTTCTCCTGGGACAAGGTCAAATTGTCCACTACATGAGTCCAAATCTGCTGCAACCTGTCCACCACAGTATCCACACCAGGACAGTCCGAAGACTCAACCTGCCCTGAAGAGAAACGAGGATGGAACCCAGAGTTGCAGAAAAACGGCGAAACCAAGGTAGCCGAGCTGGCCCGATTATTAAGGGCGAACTCAGCCAAAGGCAAAAAGGACACCCAGTGATCCTGATCAGCAGAAACAAAGCATCTCAGATATGTTTCCAAGGTCTGATTGGTTCGTTCGGTCTGGCCATTAGTCTGAGGATGGAAAGCCGAGGAAAAAGACAAGTCAATGCCCATCCTACCACAAAAGACTCGCCAAAACCTCGAAACAAACTGGGAACCTCTGTCAGAAACGATATTCTCTGGAATGCCATGTAAACGAACCACATGCTGGAAGAACAATGGCACCAAATCAGAGGAGGAAGGTAATTTAGACAAGGGTACCAAATGGACCATCTTAGAGAAGCGATCACAGACCACCCAAATGACTGACATCTTTTGAGAGACGGGAAGATCTGAAATAAAATCCATAGAGATATGTGTCCAAGGCCTCTTCGGGACCGGCAAGGGCAAAAGCAACCCACTGGCACGAGAACAGCAGGGCTTAGCCCGAGCACAAATCCCACAGGACTGCACAAAAGAACGCACATCCCGCGATAGAGATGGCCACCAAAAGGATCTAGCCACCAACTCTCTGGTACCAAAGATTCCAGGATGACCAGCCAACACCGAACAATGAACCTCAGAGATAACTTTATTCGTCCACCTATCAGGGACAAACAGTTTCTCCGCTGGGCAACGATCAGGTTTATTAGCCTGAAATTTTTGCAGCACCCGCCGCAAATCAGGGGAGATGGCAGACACAATTACTCCCTCTTTGAGGATACCCGCCGGCTCAGATAAACCCGGAGAGTCGGGCACAAAACTCCTAGACAGAGCATCCGCCTTCACATTTTTAGAGCCCGGAAGGTACGAAATCACAAAGTCAAAACGGGCAAAAAACAGCGACCAACGAGCCTGTCTGGGATTCAACCGTTTGGCAGACTCGAGATAAGTCAAGTTCTTATGATCAGTCAAGACCACCACGCGATGCTTAGCTCCTTCAAGCCAATGACGCCACTCCTCGAATGCCCACTTCATGGCCAGCAACTCTCGATTGCCCACATCATAATTTCGCTCAGCAGGCGAAAACTTCCTAGAAAAGAAGGCGCATGGTTTCATCACCGAGCAATCAGAACTTCTCTGCGACAAAACAGCCCCTGCTCCAATCTCAGAAGCATCAACCTCGGCCTGGAATGGAAGCGAAACATCTGGTTGACACAACACAGGGGCAGAAGAAAAACGACGCTTCAACTCTTGAAAAGCCTCCACAGCAGCAGAAGACCAATTGACCACATCAGCACCCTTCTTGGTCAAATCGGTCAATGGTTTAGCGATACTAGAAAAATTGCAGATGAAGCGACGATAAAAATTAGCAAAGCCCAGGAACTTTTGCAGACTTTTCAGAGATGTCGGCTGAGTCCAATCATGGATGGCTTGGACCTTAACAGGGTCCATCTCGATAGTAGAAGGGGAAAAGATGAACCCCAAAAATGAAACCTTCTGAACACCAAAGAGACACTTTGATCCCTTCACAAACAAAGAATTAGCACGCAGGACCTGAAACACCGTTCTGACCTGCTTCACATGAGATTCCCAATCATCCGAGAAGATCAAAATGTCATCTAAGTACACAATCAGGAATTTATCCAGGTACTCTCGGAAGATGTCATGCATAAAGGACTGAAACACTGATGGAGCATTGGCAAGTCCGAATGGCATTACTAGATACTCAAAATGGCCCTCGGGCATATTAAATGCAGTTTTCCATTCATCGCCTCGCTTAATACGCACAAGATTATACGCACCACGAAGATCTATCTTGGTGAACCAACTGGCCCCCTTAATCCGAGCAAACAAATCAGATAACGACGGCAAGGGGTACTGAAATTTTACCGTGATTTTATTTAGAAGGCGGTAATCTATACAAGGTCTCAGCGAACCATCCTTCTTGGCTACAAAAAAGAACCCTGCTCCTAATGGCGACGATGATGGGCGAATATGCCCCTTCTCCAAGGACTCCTTCACATAACTCCGCATAGCGGCATGCTCAGGCACAGACAAATTAAACAGTCGACCTTTTGGGAATTTACTACCAGGAATCAAATCGATAGCACAATCACAATCCCTATGCGGAGGTAGGGTATCGGACTTGGGCTCATCAAGATCAGACAAGAACTCTGGAACCTCAGAAGGGGTGGATGACGAAATAGTCAGAAATGGGACATCACCATGTACCCCCTGACAACCCCAGCTGGACACAGACATGGATTTCCAATCTAATACTGGATTATGGACTTGTAGCCATGGCAACCCCAACACGACCACATCATGCAGATTATGCAACACCAGAAAGCGAATAACCTCCTGATGTGCAGGAGCCATGCACATGGTCAGCTGGGTCCAGTACTGAGGCTTATTCTTGGCCAAAGGCGTAGCATCAATTCCTCTCAATGGAATAGGACACTGCAAGGGCTCCAAGAAAAACCCACAACGCCTAGCATACTCCAAGTCCATCAAATTCAGGGCAGCGCCTGAATCCACAAATGCCATGACAGAATACGATGACAAAGAGCAGATCAAGGTAACGGACAAAAGAAATTTTGACTGTACCGTACCAATGGTGGCAGACCTAGCGAACCGCTTAGTGCGCTTAGGACAATCAGAGATAGCATGAGTGGAATCACCACAGTAGAAACACAGCCCATTCAGACGTCTGTGTTCTTGCCGTTCAACTCTGGTCAAAGTCCTATCGCACTGCATAGGCTCAGGTTTAAGCTCATGTAATACCGCCAAATGGTGCACAGATTTACACTCACGCAAGCGTCGACCGATCTGAATAGCCAAAGACATAGACTCATTCAAACCAGCAGGCATAGGAAATCCCACCATGACATCCTTAAGGGCTTCAGAGAGACCCTTTCTGAAAATAGCTGCGAGCGCACCTTCATTCCATTGAGTGAGTACGGACCACTTTCTAAATTTCTGACAATATACCTCTATATCATCCTGAGCCTGACACAGAGCCAGCAAATTCTTCTCTGCCTGATCCACTGAATTAAGTTCATCGTACAGCAATCCAAGCGCCAGGAAAAACGCATCGATATTACTTAATGCAGGATCTCCTGGCGCAAGAGAAAATGCCCAGTCCTGAGGGTCGCCACGTAAAAAAGAAATAATGATCAAAACTTGTTGAACTGGGTCACCAGAGGAGCGAGGTTTCAAGGCCAGAAATAGTTTACAATTATTTTTGAAACTCAGAAATTTAGTTCTATCTCCAAAAAACAAATCAGGAATTGGAATTCTTGGTTCTAACATAGATTTTTGATCAATAGTGTCTTGAATCTTTTGTACTCTTGCCGAGAGCTGATCCACACATGAAGACAGACCTTTAATGTCCATCACTACACCTGTGTACTGAACCACCCAAATGTCTAGGGGAAAAAAAAGGCAAAACACAGTGCAGAGAAAAAAAAATGGTCTCAGAACTTCTTTTTTCCCTCTATTGAGAATCATTAGTACTTTGGCCTCCAGTACTGTTATGATGAGATAATTCAGTACCACAATGGACATAGAAGTCAGAGCACATACAGTGATCTGACAATAACCCAAAAAACATAGAACGAGCTCTGAGACGTGGGAACTCTGCTGACCGCAATCCCTAATCCTCTCCAACCACACTAGAGGCAGCCGTGGATTGCGCCTAACGCTCCCTATGCAACTCGGCACAGCCTGAGAAACTAGCTAGCCTGAAGATAGAAAATAAGCCTACCTTGCCTCAGAGAAATACCCCAAAGGAAAAGGCAGCCCCCACATATAATGACTGTGAGTAAGATGAAAAGACAAACGTAGAGATGAAATAGATTTAGCAAAGTGAGGCCCGACTTACTAAACAGAGCGAGGATAGGAAAGGTAACTTTGCGGTCAACACAAAACCCTACAAACAACCACGCAAAGGGGGCAAAAAGACCCTCCGTACCGAACTAACGGCACGGAGGTACACCCTCTGCGTCCCAGAGCTTCCAGCTAGCAAGGAAAAACAAATAGACAAGCTGGACAGAAAAAAAACAGCAAACAAAATAGCAAAGCAGAACTTAGCTATGCAGAGCAGCAGGCCACAGGAACGATCCAGGAGGAAACAGATCCAATACTAGAACATTGACTGGAGGCCAGGATCAAAGCACCAGGTGGAGTTAAATAGAGCAGCACCTAACGACTTCACCACATCACCTGAGGAAGGAAACTCAGAAGCCGCAGTACCACTCTCCTCCACTAACGGAAGCTCACAGAGAGAATCAGCCGAAGTACCACTTGTGACCACAGGAGGGAGCTCTGCCACAGAATTCACAACAGCACGCTTAACAGGGCTGTCTGAGACCGGCCGGTCCGAAGGCACATCCAGAGTTCCCTTTGCAGGTGGAAATCGTTGCCTACCAATAGCGCCTGTGTGTTGTAGTGCTTCCCTGCTGAGCATTCGGAATAGTCCTCACAACTTCTATTCTTGTTCTTTCTAATTTGTTCCAGATCTTTCTAGTTCTCCGTCCCCCAGGTATGTTATGGCTAGGACGCACCCGTTTGACGGGTAGGCTCGGAGCTCTTCCGGGACCCTAGAGATGCCCCTCTCCACGCGTTGCCCCCTATGTCTGCGTAGGTGATGTAAGGTAGACAGCCAACCTATAATTAACTGTCCTGCGGAGTTTGAAGTAAGGCATAGAGTCAGACACTTCCTCGGTGTTCCGGCTACGCGCCTCAGTAGGATGTTGCCGTTCTCGGGGCACGACTCCTACGGGCTCTCCTTTGTGCTTGATCTCGTTTCTCACTGTTCCACAATATCCTTCGCTTCGTGTCTCTTTCTTAGGATACCGCCGCAAGGTAGTGCAGGCGCGGTTCCGTAACGTTCTGTTCTGTTCGCTAGGTACCTGCCAGGTTCCCACGCCTGACAGGGACCCCCCTGAATCTTCTCCCTGCAACACCACCTGCCACGGGATGTTGCCTGAATCCAACCCAGTCAGCTTCTGACTAACTTCCTATCCAACCCCTAATTTTACCAGTGTGAGGAGTGGCCTAGTAAATAAAACCTTTTGCTCCCCCTAGTGGCCGGAGTGTGAAGTGTAAAGTGTGCTGGTGATACCTGGTCAGAAGAACTCCTTTAGTGCCATCAGATGTACCATCACTCCCCTTAGTGGCAGAGCGACGTTACTGCAACAACCAGATCTCTGGGGCGCTGCACTCCCCCCCGGTTAAATCCAGTACTCCTGGACTGGGAAGAAGAACAACAATACATGTTAGCAAAAAACTTACAAAATTTTAGAATGCTTGAAACAAGTAAATATAACAATGCTTCCCTTTATGGGAGGTGAGGACACTTGAACGTTACAAACAAAAACAAGGTTAAATATTTTTAAATAACATTTTGACTATAAATAACTTCTGGTACCCTGCCGGGTATTCTACTAAGTGCAAATTCTGAACAATAATTTAACTTCTCCTTTAAGGGCGTGTAAGCTGAACCCACTAAAAGCCTACTATAAAGTACTATAAGACAACTCAACTTTTTGTTTTCTTTCTAGCTTCACCAATGCAGGACCGCCTAGCTCCTTGGCTGGGCCTACTGTCATTGTCTTTCCATCAGCAACCAATCATCGTTCTACGGTTCTCAGGAGGACTCTCTCTCTAACCCCTACGGGTTCACTTTCAAGCTTTCCTGTCCTCAATCTCTAGTAACATTATCAACAGTTTCTAAATCTCAACATTATTACAATTCTAACTTTCCTAAGGCAACATTTTACTTTAGTGCAACATGTGAACATTCCCTTTAAGAGGGAACCAAGTCTCTTTGAGGTAGTGCAGATTCTCTCTGCAAGTCTGTTTGAAAGCAAGACCTTCTGTGCTGCATTCAAAGCAGTCTCTTCACAAAGCCTTCTTTCGTTGTAAAACCAGTAGGGGGCACCCTTAATAAGGTGTAAACTATATACAATACAGTTTTTGAATCATTCACCGTCCATGATTCGGCAGTCTTTAGTAGAAAAATAGCAAAAGAAAAGAATGTAGAACAATAGGGATCCCGGGTAAACGAAGGGATCCCCTTTAAGGATTAACCCTAGACGGGTTCTAGTAGAAAAAAGAGCAGGAAACAGTTAACTATGTACATTTGTCAGGTTTTCGAGGTTTATCCTCGCGACGGTAGGTGGCAAGGCATCAGTTGGTAGCGAACACTTCCTGGGCTGGGAAGATCTGTGTTCGGCTTCTCATCCGATGCGGTATCAATGTCACTAACCAGTTTTTCAGGTATAATCTGGGTTCGAATGTCAATTTTGGTAATAGGTTCAGTAGCGGCAATAATGCCCTCTGTGGTAGTAGCTTTTAGCACAGAGAAAAAAAATATATAAAAGATAACTTTTATTTCAATTCATTAAAAACTACCCATTAAAAAACTATGTTCAAGTGCACAGTATACAGGCACTTGACTACATATGTCCAATCGGACCGAACACCATAGGGATCACAGATAAATATCACGGACCCTATCTAATATAGTAATCACACGTTCCAATTTTTAAACCAACAAGGATTGGATATTAACTCATATGCATAACTAGACCATGTAATGAAAAAACTCCATGTCATGTGCGACCATCGAGTTATAGCACATCACAGTCTATATGTGGACCAGCTTGTTTGGGTAGTTTGACTACATACCCACAATTGTAACATAATTCAAGGAGAACAGAAGGAGCGTTCAGAAAACAAACGTTAAAAAGTACAAAATTTATTGAAACATAAAACAGACAACATATATAAACACATACATGAAGATAAGGACACTAAAAACCGCCCCAAACACCACGCACTGGTCCTCAAGGATATATAAAGAGTATATGGTATCAAATAATGTGTCACGCAAGTGGTACAAGATGGATAGCAATGTCCATATCTAGCACCATGGACCCTAGACTGAGCCCCTCTGGTCCCAGAATATAGACCTAGCTGGGGCTTACAGATAATACTGCAATACTAATAGTCCATAATAACGAACACACTCTAGGAGACTGATGACACTGTCGGTCTAATAAAAGCATATAGCGTCACAGACACAGTGAAACCAGAAACCAAAGGTACCTCTTACCCGGGTGAAGGGGTCAGAAAGAGTTGGGCGACACCCCCGACGCGCGTTTCGCTCCAGCGTTCTGTTAGCTTTATCAAGGGGAAGTGTCTAAAACTCCACCGAAGGAGCCTTATATCCCCTACTTCCGGTCACATGAAAAATCATGTGACCCGGAAGTCACTACGGCTGCTCGTAAGCGGCGCATGCGTCCATAGCCCCCGACGCCGCAACCACCCCGCCCAACCAGGCTCCCGAGCCGAGTGAGTAGGAGCATGGAGTTGCCATGGTACCCAGTCACAGACCCGGAACGCCAAGCGGCCGGACCGAGGAGGGGCGGAGCCAAGGACAAACGGGCGCATGCGCACTGCAGACCGGAACCATAACAAGGCATGGAACTACTTGGAAAAAGCGTATATGTGGCAAACACACAGTAATGACAATAATTAATCACATCCAACAATAAGAGAATGGTAATAAAGTAGAAAAGTAGAAAAAAGTGAACTATAAACAAATATAATAACAGTTCATATAACAGACATATATTGAGTCCATCCGATATTTCAACATGCCAGTCAGAAGTCCAAAGTTCTTTTCAAGGGATATCAGGAACATGAAAATATTAGCAGGAACATCATGAGAACAACTATAAAAAACACAAGAAACGAACAGTTAAAAACGGAATTAAAAAGGTGAAGCAGACACCTGATACCGGAGGGAAGACAAAAGATCTTAAGAAGGGCTACAGGAACGGGGCAAAATTGAGAAATTCGTTAAGACCACCAGGTCTAACAGTGCCCAAGGTCACAATTCACTTAAGTTCGCGTTGGGCAAGGAGTTGTTTGATGTTACCCCTTCGTATACCCATATGGACAACATCAATACCTCTTACCAAAAACTGGCTGGGGTCACAATTGTGGTACTTTCTGAAATGTCTCGGTATAGTCTTTAATTGAGAGACATCCTCCACCATCCTGGCTGCGCCAATGTCCCGCACATGCTACCTCACCCTCACTCTTAATTCACGTGATGTTAAACCTACATAAATGAGACGGCAACTGCAGGTAGCATAATAGATCACATTTTTGGTACCGCAGGAAATGTAGTGTCTTATATCAAAATCTCTTTTACCGTCTGCCGAGGAGAATGAGGGGCTGCGCAGGACATTGGCGCAGGCAACACAGTGTCCACACGTGTAACACCCCACGGTACGACGGACCGAGCCAAAAAGGGGAGTCTTAGGTGCCACGTGGTGACTCCTAACTAAGAGATCTTTTAAACTCCTAGCTCTCCTGGGAGTCATCAGGGGGCGATCAGACAAAAAGGGGCTCAGAGACGGTTCAGTACTTAAAACCCGCCAGTGTTTGTTCAGAATGGTACGTATACTATCCCACTCATGGTTGAATTCAGATATAAATCTTATCGACTCATCTGTCTTTTGTTGCTTTTTAGAATATAAAAGCCGATTGCGCGAGGTATTATTGGCCCTGTTATACCCATATCTCACACACCGATGGCTGTATCCCCGCTGTTCAAAGCGTTGTCTCAAATCGCTAGCCTGCTGTTTAAAGGTATGGTCATTAGAGCAGATCCGCCTAACCCGGAGAAACTGTCTGACCGGGACGGCCCTAATTGTGGCTTGACTGTGCCCAGAAGTGGCATGCACCAAAGCATTAACAGCCGTAGTTTTTCTAAAAACCTCTGTCTCTATAAGCTGATCATCCCCTACCCTCAAAAGTATGTCCAAAAAATCAATTTCACAGGGGTCAGACTTATAGGTAAGCTTAATGTTAAAGGTGTTAGAATTGAGCACAGTCATAAAATCCCGGAGCTGTTGTTCCGTTCCGCGCCATAAAAACAAAACATCATCAATATATCAACACCAGCACAGCACATGGTCGGCGGCCTCCCCCCCTGCACCCCCAAACACCAACCTCTCCCAAAAACCCAAAAAGAGGTTGGCGTAGGCCGGTGCACAGGCCGCCCCCATGGCTGCGCCGCGCTTTTGATGGAAAAAACAATCTTTAAAAGTAAAAAAATTATGCGTCAGAACGAATTCCAGCAGCTCGAGGATAAGCTCACACAGTGGGCCGAGGCTTGAACTTAGGAGAAGAGACCTTCATAGGAACAAAATGAGAAGACAACCACACCAAGTCCCCAACACGAAGTCGAGGACCCACGCGGCGACGGCGATTAGCAAACTGCTGAGCCCTCTCCTGGGACAACTTCAAATTGTCCACCACATGACTCCAAATCCGATGCAACCTATCCACCACCATGTCCACTCCAGGACAATCAGAAGGCTCCACCTGACCAGAGGAAAAACGAGGATGAAACCCCGAATTACAAAAGAAAGGAGAAACCAAGGTAGCAGAACTAGCCCGATTATTAAGGGCAAATTCGGCAAGCGGCAAAAAGGTAACCCAGTCATCTTGATCAGCAGAAACAAAACACCTTAAATAAGTTTCCAAGGTCTGATTAGTTCGTTCCGTCTGGCCATTCGTCTGAGGGTGGAATGCAGACGAAAAGGACAAATCAATGCCCATCTTAGCACAGAACGTCCGCCAAAATCTAGACACAAACTGGGATCCCCTGTCAGAAAGGATGTTCTCCGGAATCCCATGCAAACGAACCACGTTCTGAAAAAACAGAGGGACCAACTCAGAGGAGGAAGGTAACTTAGGCAAGGGTACCAGATGAACCATCTTAGAAAAGCGGTCACACACAACCCAGATGACGGACATTTTTTGAGAGACAGGGAGATCCAAAATAAAGTCCATGGAAATGTGCGTCCAAGGCCTCTTCGGGATAGGCAAAGGTGACAACAATCCACTGGCCCAAGAACAGCAAGGCTTAGCCCGAGCGCAAACTTCACAAGACTGCACAAAAGAACGCACATCCCTCGACAAGGAAGGCCACCAAAAAGACCTGGCCACCAAGTCTCTAGTACCAAATATTCCAGGATGACCTGCCAACGCAGAAAAATGGACCTCGGAGATGACTCTACTGGTCCAATTATCCGGAACAAACAGTCTTTCAGGCGG
Organism: Ranitomeya imitator; assembly: GCF_032444005.1. Classification (NCBI taxonomy): domain Eukaryota; kingdom Metazoa; phylum Chordata; class Amphibia; order Anura; family Dendrobatidae; genus Ranitomeya; species Ranitomeya imitator. The sequence goes on along the minus strand of NC_091283.1, from coordinate 641,284,590 downwards.
ACAACGATCAGGTTTATCCGCCTGAAACTCCTGCAAAGCACGTCGCAAGTCTGGGGAGACAGCCGACAAAATCACCCCATCCCTAAGGATACCAGTGGGCTCAGAATTTCCAGGGGAGTCAGGCACAAAACTCCTAGAAAGAGCATCCGCCTTCACATTCTTTGAACCTGGCAGGTAAGAAACCACAAAATCGAAACGGGAGAAAAACAGTGACCAACGAGCCTGTCTAGGATTCAGATGCTTGGCAGACTCAAGGTAAATCAGATTTTTGTGATCAGTCAAGACCACCACACGATGTCTAGCACCCTCAAGCCAATGACGCCACTCCTCAAATGCCCACTTCATGGCCAAAAGCTCCCGATTACCAACATCATAATTCCGCTCAGTGGGCGAAAACTTTCTAGAAAAGAACGCACATGGCTTCATCACTGAGCAATCGGAACTTCTCTGTGACAAAACCGCCCCCGCTCCAATCTCGGAAGCATCAACCTCAACCTGAAAAGGAAGCGAAACATCTGGCTGACGCAACACAGGAGCAGAAGAAAACCGGCGCTTAAGTTCCTGAAAGGCCTCCACAGCCGCAGGAGACCAATCAGCAACATCAGCACCCTTCTTAGTCAAATCCGTCAAAGGCTTAACAACACTAGAAAAATTAGTTATGAAACGATGATAAAAATTAGCAAAGCCCAAGAACTTCTGTAGACTCTTAAGAGATGTAGGCTGCGTCCAGTCACAAATAGCCTGAACCTTGACGGGATCCATCTCAATAGTAGAAGGGGAAAAATATACCCCAAAAAAGAAATCTTCTGGACTCCAAAGAGACACTTTGAACCTTTTACAAACAAAGAATTGGCCCGCAGGACCTGAAACACCTTCCTGACCTGCTGAACATGGGACTCCCAGTCATCCGAAAAAACCAGAACATCATCCAAATACACAATCATAAATTTATCCAGATATTCACGGAAAATATCGTGCATAAAGGACTGGAAGACAGAAGGAGCATTAGAAAGTCCAAAAGGCATCACCAAATACTCAAAATGGCCCTCAGGCGTATTAAATGCGGTTTTCCACTCATCACCCTGCTTTATCCGCACAAGATTATACGCACCCCGAAGATCAATCTTAGTGAACCATTTAGCCCCCTTAATGCGAGCGAACAAATCAGTCAACAATGGCAAAGGATACTGATATTTAACTGTAATCTTATTCAAAAGACGGTAATCTATACAAGGCCTCAAGGAACCATCTTTTTTGGCCACAAAAAAAAAACCTGCTCCCAAAGGGGACGAAGATGGACGGATATGTCCCTTTTCCAAGGACTCCTTAACATAATCCCGCATAGCAGTATGCTCTGGCACTGACAGATTGAACAAACGACCTTTAGGAAATTTACTGCCAGGAATCAAATCTATAGCACAATCGCAATCCCTGTGAGGAGGAAGCGAATTGAGCTTAGGCTCCTCAAAAACATCCCGATAATCAGACAAAAATACCGGAACCTCAGAAGGAGTAGATGAAGCGATAGAAATCGGAGGTGCATCATCATGAACCCCCTGACATCCCCAGCTTAACACAGACATTGCTTTCCAGTCCAAGACTGGTTTATGAGTTTGTAACCAAGGCAGACCAAGCACTAAGACATCATGTAAATTATACAGTACCAGGAAGCGAATCACCTCCTGATGAACGGGAGTCATACGCATGGTCACTTGTGTCCAGTACTGAGGTTTATTCATAGCCAAAGGTGTAGAGTCAATTCCTTTCAAAGGAATAGGGACTTCCAGAGGCTCCAGACTAAACCCACAGCGGTTGGCAAATGACCAATCCATAAGACTCAGGGCAGCGCCTGAATCCACATAGGCATCGACGGAAATGGCTGATAATGAACAAATCAGAGTCACAGACAGAATGAACTTAGACTGTAAAGTACTAATGGCAACAGACTTATCAACCTTTTTTGTGCGTTTAGAGCATGCTGATATAACATGAGCTGAATCACCACAATAAAAACACAACCCATTTTTCCGCCTATAGTTTTGCCATTCACTTCTGGACTGAATTCTCTCACATTGCATTGTCTCAGGTGCCTGTTCAGAAGACACCGCCAAATGGTGCACAGGTTTGCGCTCCCGTAAACGCCGATCAATCTGAATAGCCATAGTCATAGACTCATTCAGACCTGTAGGCGCAGGGAACCCCACCATGACATCTTTAATGGCCTCAGAAAGGCCATCTCTGAATCTTGCAGCCAGGGCGCAGTCATTCCACTGAGTAAGCACCGACCATTTCCGAAATTTCTGACAATATATTTCTGCTTCATCTTGCCCCTGAGAGAGAGCCAATAAAGCTTTTTCAGCCTGAATCTCTAGGTTAGGTTCCTCATAGAGCAAACCCAATGCCAGAAAAAACGCATCCACATTGAGCAACGCAGGATCCCCTGGTGCCAATGCAAATGCCCAATTCTGAGGGTCACCCCGCAGGAAAGATATAACAATCTTGACTTGCTGAGCAGGATCTCCAGAAGAGCGAGATTTCAAAGAAAGAAACAACTTGCAATTGTTCCTAAAATTCAGAAAACTAGATCTATCTCCAGAAAAAAACTCTGGGATAGGAATTCTAGGTTCAGACATAGGAGCATGTACAACAAAATCTTGTATATTTTGAACCTTAGCAGCAAGATTATTCAGGCTGGAAGCCAAACTCTGGACATCCATGATAAACAGCTGAGGTCAGAGCCATTCAAGGATTAAGAGGAGGTAAGACGCATCCAGGCTGCAATTAAGGCTATGCAGCAAACTCTGAGGGGAAAAAAAAAAAAACTTCCTCAGACTACTTTTCCTCCTACTTCAGCCAATACGATTACCACTTTCTGGCCGGCTATACTGTCATGATCCCAATGGCAGGGGATCACAAAAGGACAAGCACAAAAAACAAAACAAGCTCTAGGGTGATGGAAACTGAGCTGACCGCGATCCTGAACCTCAACACACAACTAGCTGTAGCCGGGGAACGTGCCTACGATGATTCCTAGACGTCTCGCGCCAGCCGAAGAACTAACTTTCCCTATTAGAAGAAACACAGACCTCTCTTGCCTCCAGAGAAACACCCCACAGAAATAGCAGCCCCCCACATGTAATGACGGTGAAATGAGAGGAAAGCACATACGTAGTTATGAAAACAGATTCAGCAAAATGAGGCCCGCTAAAACTAGATAGCAGAGGATACAAAAGTGAACTGCGCGGTCAGCGAAAAACCCTACAAAAAACCATCCTGAAATTACTTGAACTCATGTTCCAACTCATGGAACATGAGGAGTAATATCAGCCCACTAGAGCAACCAGCAAAAAGGAATCACATATCTGCAAGCTGGACTAAGACAAAAATTAAGCAAAACGTGGAACAGGAAAATCAAAAACTTAGCTTGTCCTGAAGAATACAGAAGCGGGAAGCAGAGGTAACAAGACACACTGATTACATTGATAGCCGGCGAGGAAATGACAAGAAAGCCAGGTTAAATAGGAAACTCCCATATCCTGATAGAACAGGTGGACACCAGAGACCGCAGAGAACACAAGTCACCCAGTACCATCTGTAACCACCAGAGGGAGCCCAAAAACAGAATCCACAACAGGGACATTGGCGCAGCCAGGATGGTGGAGGATGTCTCTCAATTAAAGACTATACCGTGACATTTCAGAAAGTACCACAATTGTGACCCCAGCCAGTTTTTGGTAAGAGGTATTGATGTTGTCCATATGGGTATACGAAGGGGTAACATCAAACAACTCCTTGCCCAACGCGAACTTAAGTGGATTGTGACCTTGGGCACTGTTAGACCTGGTGGTCTTAACGAATCTCTCAATTTTGCCCCGTTCCTGTAGCCCTTCTTAAGATCTTTTGTCTTCCCTCCGGTATCAGGTGTCTGCTTCACCTTTTTAATTCCGTTTTTAACTGTTCGTTTCTTGTGTTTTTTATAGTTGTTCTCATGATGTTCCTGCTAATATTTTCATGTTCCTGATATCCCTTGAAAAGAACTTTGGACTTCTGACTGGCATGTTGAAATATCGGATGGACTCAATATATGTCTGTTATATGAACTGTTATTATATTTGTTTATAGTTCACTTTTTTCTACTTTATTACCATTCTCTTATTGTTGGATGTGATTAATTATTGTAATTACTGTGTGTTTGCCACATATACGCTTTTTCCAAGTAGTTCCATGCCTTGTTATGGTTCCGGTCTGCAGTGCGCATGCGCCCGTTTGTCCTTGGCTCCGCCCCTCCTCGGTCCGGCCGCTTGGCGTTCCGGGTCTGTGACTGGGTACCATGGCAACTCCATGCTCCCACTCACTCGGCTCGGGAGCCTGGCTGGGCGGGGTGGTTGCGGCGTCGGGGGCCATGGACGCATGCGCCGCTTACGAGCAGCCGTAGTGACTTCCGGGTCACATGATTTTTCATGTGACCGGAAGTAGGGGATATAAGGCTCCTTCGGTGGAGTTTTAGACACTTCCCCTTGATAAAGCTAACAGAACGCTGGAGCGAAACGCGCGTCGGGGGTGTCGCCCAACTCTTTTTGACCCCTTCACCCGGGTAAGAGGTACTTTTTGGTTTCTGGTTTCACTGTGTCTGTGACGCTATATGCTTTTATTAGACCGGCAGTGTCATCAGTCTCCTAGAGTGTGTTCGTTATTATGGACTATTAGTATTGCAGTATTATCTGTAAGCCCCAGCTAGGTCTATATTCTGGGACCAGAGGGGCTCAGTCTAGGGTCCATGGTGCTAGATATGGACATTGCTATCCATCTTGTACCACTTGCGCGACACATTATTTGGTACCATATACACTTTATATATCCTTGAGGACCAGTGCGTGGTGTTTGGGGCGGTTTTTAGTGTCCTTATCTTCATGTATGTGTTTATATATGTTGTCTGTTTTATGTTTCAATAAATTTTGTACTTTTTAACGTTTGTTTTCTGAACGCTCCTTCTGTTCTCCTTGAATTATATTAGTATCTTTTGGAGTAGGATTTATAATGTCCAAGACATGGTACTAGGACATTTTGCATTATGAGCCTGGGGGTATGTTTATTGATATATGTTTCTGTGCTTCTCACAGCAGGTCCCAGCACTACTAGGATGGATTTTCGGGCCCGCGATGGTGCATGGCTCACACAATTAAATGATGTTTTTAAGGACACTAATGAGTTGGGCTCGGAGGGGAGTAATGTGGGGCTTCAGGACACGGTATTAAGGTTCAAAGATCTACTGAGAAAACGAACTAAGATCTGGTGGAATCACGCCTTCTTGGATAGATATCTAAGTAAAGGACTAATCCCGAGGGGCCTCCGGGTGCAGGTGTTCCCCTCCTTTCCGGTGGAGGATGCTGGCATTATAGAAAGATGGGAGGATTGTGCTAATAAATGTTCGATGGGCTTTATGGAGATCCTTAAGGATATGAATTCTGTCTCTATCAGAGAAATTGAGAGCGAAATTGAAACTCTACAAAGTGTGATCAAAAAGGATATGTCTGGTGAGGCTCTTACTAAATTTAATAATGAAGTAGAGGCTGAGGTTCAGAAATGGGTAGGGGATATCCAGCAAGTCAAAACTAAGAAGTTCCAACGAGACATTAATGACAAACAAACTAATAAGATGTATAAATGGAGAAGTGGGAATGACCGGTCACGCCCCTATTACAGGAACGAGTCGAGGTCAAGATCCCGATCTATATCGTATAAATCCTCTATACCCACCGATGAAAGGCCTATAGCCAGAAAGGGTGCTCTGGACAGGGATAAAGAAGATCCCCAAACGAACACAAAAATGACTACAAGACAAAATACTAAAAGGGGCCCGACGAACAAACAGTCGGACGGGCGGAGTCACCAGGAGGGCTTCAGGTAATTAACCTGTCAGACCATGTCCTCTCTGAAAGTCAATTGAGTGTATTGGGGAAGGGCTTATCGTTTGCACCTACTAATGGGTTTAATTTTTTTACAGCTTTAAAAGATCTGCATTTATTTTCACGTAAGCTGATCCTTAAAAAAGTACACTCCAGAGGTGGACAGGGATCGGATGTTCTGGACTGCACTGAGGGGGAGGCTCTCCGAATTTTGGAAGCGTTACTGGAGGAGCAGTCTGCTACTGAGAAAGGTGAGTTCCCACCGGCAATACTCCCCAAGTCCACGAGGTTTCCCCCTCTGTCTCTGTGCCCTGCCGTGGAGGTGTTCACTAAATTAGTAACAGAGGATCTTAAGGAACTCTCCACGAGGAGACGTTATGACAATCTAACTTGGAAGGAGAGGGAGGCGATTAAACAACTTCAGTCCCTCAATGATGTGGTATTCAAGGCCGCAGACAAAGGGGGAAACATCGTGGTCTGGCCGGTGGAGATGTATGAGAAAGAGGCTTTTAAACAACTACGTAATGATAATGTTTACTCCAGGCTCACCCATAATCCGGTCGCCTCCTTCTCGGTGCACTTGCAGGCTATTCTTCTTAAGGCTTTCGAGGTGGGGACTATCAATAAGAAAGTCCTGGATGGACTTACGGTTAGGTTCCCGAAAGTACCTACTTTCTATCTTCTTCCCAAAGTCCACAAAGACCGAGTCAACCCTCCGGGACGTCCTATTGTGTCGGGCATGAAAGGTTTGTGTGACCCGATATGCAAGTTTGTTGACTTTTACCTTAAAAAACAGGTGGAAACACTCCCATCATTTGTGAAGGACACAATGGACGTCCTGACGAGGGTTGACGGAGTCTCTGTGGACCATGATGTTCTATTGGTTACGGCGGACGTGGAGGCCCTGTATACCTGTATCGACCACACCGATGGGCTGAGGGCGGTCCGCTTTTTCCTGGAGGCCTCCGACCTGGACGGCCCACTGTGTGAGCTTATCCTCGAGCTGCTGGAATTCGTTCTGACGCATAATTTTTTTACTTTTAAAGATTGTTTTTTCCATCAAAAGCGCGGCGCAGCCATGGGGGCGGCCTGTGCACCGGCCTACGCCAACCTCTTTTTGGGTTTTTGGGAGAGGTTGGTGTTTGGGGGTGCAGGGGGGGAGGCCGCCGACCATGTGCTGTGCTGGTGGCGATATATTGATGATGTTTTGTTTTTATGGCGCGGAACGGAACAGCAGCTCGGGGATGTTATGACTGTGCTCAATTCTAACACCTTTAACATTAAGCTTACCTATAAGTCTGACCCCTGTGAAATTGATTTTTTGGACATACTTTTGAGGGTAGGGGATGATCAGCTTATAGAGACAGAGGTTTTTAGAAAAACTACGGCTGTTAATGCTTTGGTGCATGCCACTTCTGGGCACAGTCAAGCCACAATTAGGGCCGTCCCGGTCAGACAGTTTCTCCGGGTTAGGCGGATCTGCTCTAATGACCATACCTTTAAACAGCAGGCTAGCGATTTGAGACAACGCTTTGAACAGCGGGGATACAGCCATCGGTGTGTGAGATATGGGTATAACTGGGCCAATAATACCTCGCGCAATCGGCTTTTATATTCTAAAAAGCAACAAAAGACAGATGAGTCGATAAGATTTATATCTGAATTCAACCATGAGTGGGATAGTATACGTACCATTCTGAACAAACACTGGCGGGTTTTAAGTACTGAACCGTCTCTGAGCCCCTTTTTGTCTGATCGCCCCCTGATGACTCCCAGGAGAGCTAGGAGTTTAAAAGATCTCTTAGTTAAGAGTCACTACGTGGCACCTAAGACTCCCCTTTTTGGCTCGGTCCGTCAGCCACGGTACGTGGGGTGTTACACGTGTGGACACTGTGTTGCCTGCGCCAATGTCCTGCGCAGCCCCTCATTCTCCTCGGCAGACGGTAAAAGAGATTTTGATATAAGACACTACATTTCCTGCGGTACCAAAAATGTGATCTATTATGCTACCTGCAGTTGCCGTCTCATTTATGTAGGTTTAACATCACGTGAATTAAGAGTGAGGGTGAGGGAGCATGTGCGGGACATTGGCGCAGCCAGGATGGTGGAGGATGTCTCTCAATTAAAGACTATACCGAGACATTTCAGAAAGTACCACAGTTGTGACCCCAGCCAGTTTTTGGTAAGAGGTATTGATGTTGTCCATATGGGTATACGAGGGGGTAACATCAAACAACTCCTTGCCCAACGCGAACTTAAGTGGATTGTGACCTTGGGCACTGTTAGACCTGGTGGTCTTAACGAATCTCTCAATTTTGCCCCGTTCCTGTAGCCCTTCTTAAGATCTTTTGTCTTCCCTCCGGTATCAGTTGTCTGCTTCACCTTATTAATTCCGTTTTTAACTGTTCGTTTCTTGTGTTTTTTATAGTTGTTCTCATGATGTTCCTGCTAATATTTTCATGTTCCTGATATCCCTTGAAAAGAACTTTGGACTTCTGACTGGCATGTTGAAATATCGGATGGACTCAATATATGTCTGTTATATGAACTGTTATTATACAGTTAGGGCCAGAAATATTTGGACAGTGACACAAGTTTTGTTATTTTAGCTGTTTACAAAAACATGTTCAGAAATAAAATTATATATGTAATATGGGCTGAAAGTGCACACTCCCAGCTGCAATATGATAGTTTCCACATCCAAATCGGAGAAAGGGTTTAGGAATCATAGCTCTGTAATGCATAGCGTCCTCTTTTTCAAGGGACCAAAAGTAATTGGACAATGGAATCTAAGGGCTGCAATTAACTCTGAAGGCGTCTCCCTCGTTAACCTGTAATCAATGAAGTAGTTAAAAGGTCAGGGGTGGATTCCAGGTGTGTGGTTTTGCATTTGGAAGCTGTTGCTGTGAGCAGACAACATGCGGTCAAAGGAACTCTCAATTGAGGTGAAGCAGAACATCCTGAGGCTTAAAAAAAAGAAAAAATCCATCAGAGAGATAGCAGACATGCTTGGAGTAGCAAAATCAACAGTTGGGTACATTCTGAGAAAAAAGGAATTGACTGGTGAGCTTGGGAACTCAAAAAGGCCTGGGCGTCCACGGATGACAACAGTGGTGGATGATCGCCGCATACTTAATTTGGTGAAGAAGAACCCGTTCACAACATCAACTGAAGTCCAGAACACTCTCAGTGAAGTAGGTGTATCTGTCTCTAAGTCAACAGTAAAGAGAAAACTCCATGACAGTAAATACAAAGGGTTCACATCTAGATGCAAAACATTCATCAATACCAAAAATAGATAGGCCAGAGTTAAATTTGCAGAAAAACACCTCAAGAAGCCAGCTCAGTTCTGGAAAAGTATTCTATGGACAGATGAGACAAAGATCAACCTGTACCAGAATGATGGGAAGAAAAAAGTTTGGAGAAGAAAGGGAACGGCACATGATCCAAGGCACACCACATCCTCTGTAAAACATGGTGGAGGCAACGTGATGGCATGGGCATGCATGGCTTTCAATGGCACTGGGTCACTTGTGTTTATTGATGACATAAGAGCAGACAAGAGTAGCCGGATGAATTCTGAAGTGTACCGGGATATACTTTCAGCCCAGATTCAGCCAAATGCTGCAAAGTTGATTGGACGGCGCTTCATAGTACAGATGGACAATGACCCCAAGCATACAGCCAAAGCTACCCAGGAGTTCATGAGTGCCAAAAAGTGGCACATTCTGCAATGGCCAAGTCAATCTCCAGATCTAAACCCAATTGAGCATGCATTTCACTTGCTCAAATCCAGACTTAAGACGGAAAGACCCACAAACAAGCAAGACCTGAAGGCTGCGGCTGTAAAGGCCTGGCAAAGCATTAAGAAGGAGGAAACCCAGCGTTTGGTGATGTCCATGGGTTCCAGACTTAAGGCAGTGATTGCCTCCAAAGGATTTGCAACAAAATATTGAAAATAAAAATATTTTGTTTGGGTTATGTTTATTTGTCCAATTACTTTTGACCTCCTAAAATGTGGAGTGTTTGTAAAGAAATGTGTACAATTCCTACATTTTCTATCAGATATTTTTGTTCAACCCTTCAAATTAAATGTTACAATCTGCACTTGAGTTCTGTTTCATTTCAAATCCAATGTGGTGGCATGCAGAGCCCAACTCGCGAAAATTGTGTCACTGTCCAAATATTTCTGGCCCTAACTGTATTTGTTTATAGTTCACTTTTTTCTACTTTATTACCATTCTCTTACTGTTGGATGTGATTAATTATTGTAATTACTGTGTGTTTGCCACAAATACGCTTTTTCCAAGTAGTTCCATGCCTTGTTATGGTTCCGGTCTGTAGTGCGCATGCGCCCGTTTGTCCTTGGCTCCGCCCCTCCTCGGTCCGGCCGCTTGGCGTTCCGGGTCTGTGACTGGGTACCATGGCAACTCCATGCTCCCACTCACTCGGCTCGGGAGCCTGGCTGGGCGGGGTGGTTGCGGCGTCGGGGGCCATGGACGCATGCGCCGCTTACGAGCAGCCGTAGTGACTTCCGGGTCACATGATTTTTCATGTGACCGGAAGTAGGGGATATAAGGCTCCTTCGGTGGAGTTTTAGACACTTCCCCTTGATAAAGCTAACAGAACGCTGGAGCGAAACGCGCGTCGGGGGTGTCGCCCAACTCTTTCTGACCCCTTCACCCGGGTAAGAGGTACCTTTTGGTTTCTGGTTTCACTGTGTCTGTGACGCTATATGCTTTTATTAGACCGGCAGTGTCATCAGTCTCCTAGAGTGTGTTCGTTATTATGGACTATTAGTATTGCAGTATTATCTGTAAGCCCCAGCTAGGTCTATATTCTGAGACCAGAGGGGCTCAGTCTAGGGTCCATGGTGCTAGATATGGACATTGCTATCCATCTTGTACCACTTGCGTGACACATTATTTGGTACCATATACACTTTATATATCCTTGAGGACCAGTGCGTGGTGTTTGGGGCGGTTTTTAGTGTCCTTATCTTCATGTATGTGTTTATATATGTTGTCTGTTTTATGTTTCAATAAATTTTGTACTTTTTAACGTTTGTTTTCTGAACGCTCCTTCTGTTCTCCTTGAATTATATTAGTATCTTTTGGAGTAGGATTTATAATGTCCAAGACATGGTACTAGGACATTTTGCATTATGAGCCTGGGGGTATGTTTATCCACAATTGTAACATGCAGAATAGGAAATACTGGAAAGATCTCACCCATAAGTCGCTCTGGTGATGATTAATACTTCTTCCCCTCCAGAATTCCGTCCTGCAAGCTGGGATAGATGAGGTCCACTGGCCCTATTGTGCCCTGTAAAGGCTATTACGGCCCTGACCCCAATTTACTCCCGCCCTTACAAGGGCAGTCCACAGCTGACCCTTTTGTTAAATTGCCCTAGCCATCCCTGTACATCCCGACACGTTTCGTCTGTATATAGACTCCTCAGGGGACCTCACGCTGTATTAGGGTACATAGCTAGCTCGGGAACAAGATGGTAACTGCTCCTCTCCTCTAGCTCACGGGCTCTGGTGGTCATTCTGCCCCGCCCGTATCGCTCATTTATATAGGTTTTCTATTAATTGGTCAGTAAATGTCTCATAATGGAAATCTCCAATCATAATCACTCACCCATTATTCATCATGCTTACGACACACGCCGTGAGTCCTCTTACACGTGTAATGCCAAGATGGCCGCTTTACTTCCGGTTCATAACCCGGATACCGCAAAACCAGCGTTCCCACCTTGCCATGGTTACCGCTCAGCCGTTCGCGCATGCGCTCCCTCACATGTAGCAGGCGGAAGGCTAATATGCCTCTAGTTCCTGCCCCGGAAGTAACTAGCGCGGCGTCCCGAATCCACCATGGTTACCAATCCCTCATACCTTGCGGTGTACGTAAAATTTTTCCAGAAACAAGACAACCGTACCTGTAGTGATATGGGTATACCGACTGATCTACTGGCGGATGTGAGGCTATTACATAGCATCGGGGAAGTGAATCCCAATACTGTAGGTAAGGGCCCCTTCACAGATTTAAAACATAAGAGTACAAGAATGCCTCCACCGGCAGGGGAGGTTTCCGCTGTGGATGTCTTTGAAAATTTGGTTGTAAGGGATCTCCAACAGTTACAGGAGAAAAAGTTGTTTAACCCCTTAGCGACCGCCGATACGCCTTTTAACGGCGGCCGCTAAGGGTACTTAAACCACAGCGCCCCCCCAGAGTCAGATTTTCTCCGGGGTCTCGGCTGCCGGGGGTAGCCAAGACCCCAGAGAACATGATTCGGGGGGTTTTTAACCCACCCCGCATTTGCGATCACCGGTAATTAACCGTTTACCGGCGATCGCAAAAAAAAACGCGATCTCTTTTTAATTTCTCTATCCTCCGATGTGAGCGCACATCGGAGGATAGAGAAAAGGGGTCCCAGGTAGCCCCCCAATACTTACCTATCTCCCCCGATGCTCCTCGTGGCTCCCGGTGGGCGCCGCCATCTTGAAAATGACGGGCGCATGCGCAGTGCGCCCGCCGGCCGGCCCCGCGAGAATCTTTGGGGTCACGGCTGCCGGGGGTAGCCGAGACCCCAAAGAGCATGATCGGGGGTCGGTTTTAGCGACCCCTGTTTTGTGATCGCCGGTAATTAACTGTTTACCGGCGACCGCAAAAAAAAAAAAAGCTTAGTGTAATTCTCTGTCCTCTGATGTGATCGCACATCAGAGGACAGAGAAATAGGGGGATTCGGGGACCCTATCATACTCACCTGTGTCCCTGGATCCTCCTGCTGCTCCTCCTGGCCGCCGGCATCTTCTGGGCAAAAGAAAATGGCGGGCGCATGTGCAGTGCGCCCACCATCTGTCTCCATCTGCCGGCCGGCAGGAGAACAGCAGTTGGGGCTAAAATTAGGGTTAGGGGTAGGGTTAGGGGTAGGGGTAGGGTTAGGGTTAGGGGTAGGGTTAGGGGTAGGGTTAGGGGTAGGGTTAGGGGTAGGGGTAGGGTTAGGGGTAGGGTTAGGGGTAGGGTTAGGGCTAGGGGTAGGGTTAGGGGTAGGGTTAGGGCTAGGGTTAGGGGTAGGGTTAGGGCTAGGGTTAGGGGTAGGGTTAGAGGTAGGGTTAGGGCTAGGGTTAGGGCTAGGGGTAAAGTTAGGGGTAGGGTTAGGGCTAGGGGTAGGGTTAGGGGTAGGGTTAGGGCTAGGGTTAGGGCTAGGGTTACAGCTAGGGTTAGGGGTAGGGTTAGGGGTAGGGTTAGGGTTAGGGGTAGGGCTAGGGTTAGGGCTAAATTTAGGGTTAGGGTTTAGGCTAAATTTAGAGTTAGGGTTGGCGCTAAATTTAGGGTTAGGCTTCTTTCACACTTACGTCGGTACGGGCCGTCGCAATGCATCGGCCCGACAAACCGACGCACGTTGTGAAAATTGTGCACAACGTGGGCAGCGGATGTAGTTTTTCAACGCATCCGCTGCCCAATCTATGTCCTGGGGAGGAGGGGGCGGAGTTACGGCCACGCATGCGCGGTCAGAAATGGCGGATGCGACGTACAAAAAAAACGTTACATTGAACGTTTTTTTGTGCTGATGGTCCGCCAAAACACTGATCCAGTGCACTACGGACGCGACGTGTGGCCATCCGTCACGATCCGTCGGCAATACAAGTCTATGGGCAAAAAACGCATCCTGCGGGCACATTTGCAGGATCCGTTTCTTGTCCAAAATGACGGATTGCGACGGATGCCAAACGACGCAAGTGTGAAAGTAGCCTTAGGGCTAGGGTTAGGGTTGGGGCTAAAGTTAGGGTTAGAGTTGGGATTAGGGTTAGGGTTTGGATTAGGGTTGGTATTAGGGTTAGGGTTGGCATTAGGGTTACGCTTGGGATTAGGGTTAGGTTTTGGATTAGGGTTAAGGTTAGGGTTGTGATTAGGAGTGTATTGGGATTAGGGTTAGGTTTGAGGTTAGTGTTGAGATTAGGATTAGGGGTGTGTTGGATTTAGGGTTTTGATTAGGGTTATGGTTAGGGTTGACATTAGGGTTGTTTTGGGGTAAGGGTTGGGATTATCGTTAGGGTTAGTGATTAGGATTATGGATCGGGTTGGGATTAGGGTTAGGGGTGTGTTGGAGTTGGGTTGGAGCTAGAATTGGGGGGTTTCCACTGTTTAAGTACATCAGGGGGTCTCCAAACACGACAGCCAATTTTGCGCTCAAAAAGTCAAATGGTGCTCCCTCCCTTCTGAGCTCTGCCGTGCGCCCAAACAGTGGGTTACCCCCACATATGGGGCATCAGCATACTCGGGATAAATTGGACAACAACTTCTGGGGTCCAATTTCTCTTGTTACCCTTGTGAAAATAAAAACTTGGGGGCTACAAAATCCTTTTTGTGGAAAAATATATATATATTTTTTTTATGACTCTGCATTATAAACTTCTGTGAAGCACTTGGGCATTCAAAGTTCTCACCACACATCTATATAAGTTCCTTGGGGGGTCTAGTTTCCAAAACGGGGTCACTTGTGGGGGGTTACTACTGTTTAGGTACATCAGGGGCTCTGCAAACGCAACATAACGCCCACAGACCATTCTATCTAAGTCTGCATTCCAAAACGGCGCTCCTTCCCTTCCGAGCTCTGCCGTGCGCCCAAACAGTGGTTTACCCCCACATATGGGGCATCAGCATACTCAGGATAAATTGGACAACAACTTTAGTCGTCCAATTTCTCCTGTTACCCTTGTGAAAATAAAAACTTGGGGGCTACAATATCTTTTTTGTGAAAAAAAAAATATTTTTTATTTTCACGACTCTGCATTCTAAACTTCTGTGAAGCAGTTGGGCATTCAAAGTTCTCACAACACATCTAGATAAGTTCCTTGGGGGGTCTAGTTTCCAAAATGGGGTCACTTGTGGGGGGTTACTACATTTTAGGTACATCAGGGGCTCTGCAATCGCAACATAATGCCCACAGACCATTCTATCAAAGTCTGCATTCCAAAAAGGCGCTCCTTCCCTTCCGAGCTCTGCCGTGCGCCCAAACAGTGGTTTACCCCCACATATGGGGTACCAGCATACTCAGGACAAATTGGACAACAACTTTTGGGGTCCAATTTCTCTTCTTACCCTTGTGAAAATAAAAACTTGGGGGCTAAAAAATCTTTTTTGTGGAAAAAAAAAATATTTTTTATTTTCACGACTCTGCATTATAAACTTCTGTGAAGCACTTGGGCATTCAAAGTTCTCACCACACATCTAGATAAGTTCCAACGGGGGTCTAGTTTCCAAAATGGGGTCACTTGTGGGGGATTTCTACTGTTTAGGCACATCAGGGGCTCTCCAAACGCGACATGGTGTCCAATCTCAATTCCAGCCAATTCTACATTGAAAAAGTAAAACGGCGCTCCTTCTCTTCCAAGCTCTGCGGTGCGCCCAAACAGTGGTTTACCCCCACATATTGGGTATCAGCGTACTCAGGAGAAATTGCACAACAACTTTTGTGGTCTAATTTCTCCTGTTACCCTTGTGAAAATAAAAATTTGTGGGCAAAAAGATCATTTTTGTAGAAAAAATGCGATTTTTTTTTTCACGGCTCTACATTATAAACTTCTGTGAAGCACATGGGGGTTTAAAGTGCTCACCACACATCTAGATAAGTTCCTTAAGGGGTCTAGTTTCAAACTGGGGTCACTTGTGGGGGATTTCTACTGTTTAGGCACATCAGTGGCTCTCCAAACGCGACATGGCGTCCAATCTCAATTCCAGCCAATTCTACATTGAAAAAGTAAAACGGCGCTCCTTCACTTCCAAGCTCTGCGGTGCGCCCAAACAGTGGTTTACCCTCACATATGGGGTATCGACGTATTCAGGAGAAATTGCATAACAAAATTTATGGTTACATTTCTGTTTTTACACTTGTGAAAATAAAAAAAATGGTTCTGAATTAAGATGTTTGCAAAAAAAAGTTAAATGTTCATTTTTTCCTTCCACATTGTTTCAGTTCCTGTGAAGCACGTAAAGGGTTAATAAACTTCTTGAATGTGGTTTTGAGAACCTTGAGGGGTGTAGTTTTTAGAATGGTGTCACACTTCTTATTTTCTATCATATAGACCCCTCAAAATGACTTCACATGTGATGTGGTCCCTAAAAAAAAATGGTGTTGTAAAAATGAGAAATTGCTGGTCAACTTTTAACCCTTATAACTCCCTAACAAAAAATAATTTTGTTTCCAAAATTGTGTTGATGTAAAGTAGACATGTGGGAAATGTTATTTATTAACTATTTTTTGTGACATATCTCTCTGATTTAAGGGCATAAAAATACAAAGTTTGAAAATTGCAAAATTTTAAAAATTTTCGCCATATTTCTGTTTTTTTTCATAAATAATCGCAAGTAATATCGAAGAAATGTTACCACTAACATGAAGTACAATATGTCACGAAAAAACAATCTCAGAATCAGCGGGATCCATTGAAGCGTTCCAGAGTTATAACCTCATAAAGTGACAGTGGTCAGAATTGCAAAAATTGGCCCGGTCATTAAGTACCAAATTGGCTCTGTCACTAAGGGGTTAAACAATATAACTGCACTAGAACTGAGGTCATGGCGGTTCGGTTCGTGAACTGGAACAGGACAACCACATTGTAATAAAACCCTTGGATAAGGGTGGCAATGTGGTTGTCCTGGACACAGCGGACTACCAAAAGATGTGTGAAACTCTGCTGAGTGACCGTAGTGGTTATGAAATTTTGAGTAATAACCCAACGGCAGAATATACCGCTGAATTGAAAATTATACTGGATGAGGGTATGGCCGATGGAGTCATAGATAAGGTGGAATATGATTTTTTGATGCCTAAAAATACAATTATGGCGACGTTTTATTGCCTACCTAAACTACATAAGGGGGTCTCCCCACTGAAAGGGAGACCCATTGTGTCAGGTATAGATAATCTTACACAAAATTTAGGAATCTACCTAGACCCAGTCTTGAAACCTTTTGTGTCCTCTCTCCAGTCCTTTGTGCAAGACACGCCTGATCTTCTTCGTAGGTTGGAGGACCTTACAGTGGATCCTGAGGTGCAACTCGGAAGTATTGATGTAGAGGCCCTCTATAGTTCAATACCCCATGACAAAGGGTTGGAAGCAATCAAATACTTTCTGAGCACTAGAGGTTGCCAATTTCGTCGGCACAATGAATTTGTGCTAAAACTAATGAGGTTCTGCTTAACAAGAAACTTCTTTTTGTTTGATCAAAGGATATACCACCAGCTCAGGAGCACTGCGATGGGGTGCCCCTGTGCCCCCACGTACGCAAATTTGTTCCTGGGCTGGTGGGAGGAGACCCGTGTTTTTGGCAGTGAGGTTGAAAGTGTTGGACGGATCGATTGTTGGATTAGATACATAGACGACATCCTGATAATCTGGGGTGACTCGGTGGCAAATTTTACAAGTTTTGTGGATGCTCTAAATAAGAATGATCTGGGGCTTTTCTTTACGTCTATGATCGATCCGTCCTCACTACCTTTCCTCGATATCCTTTTGACTGAAAATGAGGGCATTCTGACTACATGTACATATAGGAAGCCTACCGCAACAAACTCGTTATTAAGGTGGGAAAGTAGTCATCCTACACATCTAAAAAGAGGAATACCCAAGAGTCAGTACCTCAGGATCCGGAGGAATTGTTCCACTGAGGAAGCATTTGAGAAACAGGCGCAGGAGCTACGCAGCAGGTTCCTGGAGAGGGGATACCCCCCAGATGTCCTTAAATGAGCTTATAAGGAAGTGAAATATAAAAAGAGATCAGAATTGCTGAGACAGGCTCCTAAAGCGAAGAATGAGGGACAGATGAGATTAATTACCACGTTTGATAATGGGGCACAGGAAGTCCGTAAAATTCTAACTAAACACTGGTCAATCTTACTAATGGACCCGGATATTGGGAAAGATCTGACAGAGCGGCCACTGATTACGTACAGGAGAGGCCGCTCACTGAAAGACAGACTGGTGAGAAGCCATTTTAAGCGACCTGTGACTGGTACGTGGTTAACCAACAACACTAAAGGATGCTTTAAATGTGGACACTGTGTGGCCTGCCGCCATATTGATACGGGTGCTGACTTTACAAGTAACGTGACTGGAAAACAATATACTATCAGAGAATTTATAAGTAAGGGAATAATCTACAAAGCGACCTGTGCATGTGGGAAAGAATACGTGGGCAAAACAATCAGAGAGTTTAAACGGAGGATTGGAGAGCATATGGGGGATATTGTTCATAAGAGAGAGACCCCCATCGCTCGACACAGTAACACCTGCCAAGGGGGCAATATAGACTCTATTAAATTCATGGGGATTGAAAAAGTGGCAAAACCCCTTAGAGGTGGCAATTGGGACAAAAAAATATTGCAAAATGAAACTAGATGGATCTTCCACCTCTAGTGGCTCCTAGAGGGCTTAATGAACAATTAAACTATGGCTGTTTTATTTAAGACCATGTAGAGTGGAGGTTGGGCCTGAGAATATTTTTCTGGCTAGTAAACTGTTAATACTGGAATTCTGATGTATAAACTACCTGGCAGTGCCAATTTTGAATGTGTCACCCATTTATGATGAGTCATTTTGATCAGAGTAGAATACCCATTTAGTCCCGTTGCTTTACGGGTATCTGTGTGTATAAGGATAACTATATGGGGTTTAACACTCTGAAAATGGAATGTCCCGTGAATGTAATAGGTCCCCATACATACAAAATAGGCGGCGTAGCGATTTCTATGACCGTAATAGAGAGAGTGGTGGTACGCAAGTTGCGTCCCGGTACGCAAGTTGATGCGTGGGGCCACTTGAAAATACGTACACCGCAAGGTATGAGGGATTGGTAACCATGGTGGATTCGGGACGCCGCGCTAGTTACTTCCGGGGCAGGAACTAGAGGCATATTAGCCTTCCGCCTGCTACATGTGAGGGAACGCATGCGCGAACGGCTGAGTGGTAACCATGGCAAGGTGGGAACGCTGGTTTTGCGGTATCCAGGTTATGAACCGGAAGTAAAGCGGCCATCTTGGCATTACACGTGTAAGAGGACTCACGGCGTGTGTCGTAAGCATGATGAATAATGGGTGAGTGATTATGATTGGAGATTTCCATTATGAGACATTTACTGACCAATTAATAGAAAACCTATATAAATGAGCGATACGGGCGGGGCAGAATGACCACCAGAGCCCGTGAGCTAGAGGAGAGGAGCAGTTACCATCTTGTTCCCGAGCTAGCTATGTTCCCTAGTACAGCGTGAGGTCCCCTGAGGTCTATATGCAGACGAAACGCGTCGGGATGTACAGGGATGGCTAGGGCTATTTAACAAAAGGGTCAGCTGTGGACTGCCCTTGTAAGGGCGGGAGTAAATTGGGGTCAGGGCCGTAATAGCCTTTACAGGGCACAATAGGGCCAGTGGACCTCATCTATCCCAGCTTGCAGGACGGAATTCTGGAGGGGAAGAAGTATTAATCATCACCAGAGCGACTTATGGGTGAGATCTTTCCAGTACTTCCTATTCTGCATGTTACAATTGTGGGTATGTAGTCAAACTACCCAAACAAGCTGGTCCACATATAGACTGTGATGTGCTATAACTTGATGGTCGCACATGACATGGAGTTTTTTCATTACATAGTCTAGTTATGCATATGAGTTAATATCCAATCCTTGTTGGTTTAAAAATTGGAACGTGTGATTACTATATTAGATAGGGTCCGTGATATTTATCTGTGATCCCTATGGTGTTCGGTCCGATTGGACATATGTAGTCAAGTGCCTGTATACTGTGCACTTGAACATAATTTTTTAATGGGTAGTTTTTAATGAATTGAAATAAAAGTTATCTTTTATATATTTTTTTTCTCTGTGCTAAAAGCTATATTGAATTAGAGAGTTTTTTTGGGACACAGAGTCCCGGTGCTGTTTTTCCTCAGTGGTAGTAGTATTAGGATTTGTCAGTTCAGAGTTAGTCTTAGTCATGGCAGCAGGTGGCGCTGCTGCAGACCCTGTCAGTAGGTCTTCTGTCACTGGGGCAGGGTCGGCGTTCTTACCTGCCACCACGGTGTCTTCGGGGTCGGCCGACTCTGCCGACGGCGGGCTCCGAAACGCCGACTGCGGGGCCTTGCGCTGTGGCGTTGTCATCTCTGTTTGCAGTATCTCGCTTTCCGGCAGGGCCTTGCTTTCTGGCTCCGGAGCGCTGGAACTTCTTTCTTGCTCCGGACCAAACGAGGCCACCGACAGACGTCGGGTGAGGCCCCCGATGACGGTCTTCTTCCACCCGGCCTCAGTGCTCAGCTGCGTCCGCCGGAGTTGATCGCTGAGCTTGTCCACTCCGGCCCGCAGGAAGTCGGGGCCAACAGGTGACGCTTGGCCGCGGTATCTCTCTGGGTAGCTGGGGGAGTCCTCTGCTCCGACCCCAAGCTCCGATCCCGGTTGGCTGGCCATGGCGTCTCCCATGTGGCTCATTTCTTCTTCTGCGTCCTTTTCCCGCTCTCTCCTTCGTGGGCGGTTTCCCTTCCTTTGCCTCCGCCCTCCACTGAGAATCAGGAGGCAGATCTCGGCTGCTGACGGACACGTCCTCAGCGTGCAGAAATATTTGGACTGGGCGGCCATTACTTTTCGCGCTCCCAGTTCGTTCACGCCCACAACTCCACGCCCTTCTTCTTCTCCTTCGCTCCTCGTGGCGCTATAATGGCGGCGGTTTTGGCGGGAATCTTTGCGGCAATCAGCAATGCACAGTCTTTGCAATAAGTCACAGTTCAAACACAATTCAATCACAGTTCCAAGGCACACATGACCTGATTCTTCAGGCTTAAGTACAATCCTGTTCGTGACGCCAAGTTGGAGCGCCCCCAGACGCAGGGCCGCGGGTTACTCGGTACTGGTCCTCTGCTGGCTCAGTTCTGGGGATGTCACGGTGGCTGAACCCGGTCCGTGACCCTGCTAAGGGGCGTCCAATGAAAGGTGATGCGAGTCTGTCAAGGTTTTGTGACGCCACCTGTGGTATTCGGTCAGGGCGACCGACGCTGCTTGGGGTCCGCTGGGGTGATGTGATGGCAGCTAGATGGTGTACCTTCCCACAGGTGAAGTATGTCCCCAGGGTTTCCCAGTAAGGTGGATGGTGATGGTGTGAGGTGCAGACAATAACGAGGACACAGGGTTGCAGTCTCTTTACCTCTTTACTGAAGACTTCAGGATCCTCAATCCAGAGCACGGTTAACAGGGCTGTCTGAGACCGGCCGGTCCGAAGGCACATCCAGAGTTCCCTTTGCAGGTGGAAAACGTTGCCTACCAATAGCGCCTGTATGTTGTAGTGCTACTCTGCTGAGCATTCGGAATAGTCCTCACAACTTCTATTCTTGTTCTTTCTAATTCGTTCCAGATCTTTCTAGTTCTCCGTCCCCCAGGTATGTTATGGCTAGGACGCACCCGTTTGACGGGAAGGCTCGGAGCTCTTCCGGGACCCTAGAGATGCCCCTCTCCACGCGTTGCCCCCTATGTCTGTGTAGGTGATGTAAGGTAGACAGCCAACCTATAATTACCTGTCATGCGGAGTTTGAAGTAAGGCATAGAGTCAGTTACTGCCTCGGTGTTCCGGCCACCGGCTACGCGCCTCAGTAGGATGTTGCCGTTCTCGGGGCACGACTCCTACTGGCTCTCCTTTGTGCTTGATCTCGTTTCTCACTGTTCCACAATATCCTTCGCTTCATGTCTCTTTCTTATGATACAGCTGCAAGGTAGTGCAGGCACGGTTCCGTAACGTTCTGTTCGCTAGGTACCTGACAGGTTCCCACGCCTGACAGGGACCCCCCTGAATCTTCTCCCTGCAACACCCCCTGCCACGGGATGTTGCCTGAATCCAACCCAGTCAGCTTCTGACTAACTTCCTATCCAACCCCTAGTTTTACCAGTGTGAGGAGTGGCCTAGTAAATAAAACCTTTTGCTCCCCCTAGTGGCCGGAGTGTGAAGTGTAAAGTGTGCTGGTGATACCTGGTCAGAAGAACTCCTTTAGTGCCATCAGACGTACCATCACTCCCCTTAGTGGCAGAGCGTCGTTACTGCAACGACCAGATCTCTGGGGCGCTGCAGATGTTTCAATGATTCTATCACAGAGATCAAAATAAAAAGTAGTAAATCAAACCCCCTTTGTCAGCCCCGACAATAGATAAAAATGAAAAAATAATTAAAACAATTTTTTTTTCCTTCTTTGTAGTTAGGGTTAGTGTTACGATTAAGCCCTATGGGAGGTGGAGCCGCATATTCATCACTGTAATGGGCGGCACCACGTGACCGCTCATACAGCGGGGGGGAGGGGGGGCGCACAGGGGGGTGGGCGGGGGTTGGGGACAGGGATCTTTTTTTTAAATACCAAAAAAAATAATAAAAAAGATTTTTCATATATTCTCTCCAGCTAACGCTGCTGGAGAGAAGAAATGAATGGCAGCTTCAGCACCACGCTGGGAGGACAGCTCTTACTGTAGCGCTGTCTCCTGCACGGCACACGGACTGCACACAGACAACATCCGTGTGCGGTACGTGTTTTACACGGACCCATTGACTTTAATGGGTCTGTGTAATACGTGTGCTCCCACGAACACTGACATGTCTCCGTGTTTTCCAAACGGACACACGGTCCGTGAAAACACACTGACATGTGCAGAGACACATTGATTTTAATGTGTCTACATGAGTCAGTGTCTCCGGTATGTGAGGAAACTGTCACCTCACGTACCGGAGCCACTGACGTGTGAAACCGGCCTTATACCTTTAGGTTCAAAATGCTCGCTATAACCCTGGATAAACTTCTTGAGGGGTGTGGTTTCCAAAATGGGATCACTCAGAGGCAGTCCACTGTTTAGGCACATCAGGTGTTCTCCAAACATTACATAGTGTCCACTAATTGTTCCAGCAAATTTTGCATTCAAAAACTCAAATGGCAATCCTTCCTTTCCGAGCTCTGCCGTGCGCCCAAACAGTGGCTTTCCCCTACATATGGGGAATCAACGTACTCAGGAGAAATAGCACAGCAAATTTTCAGGTCGATATTTTCCTGTTATCCTTGTCAAAATTTAAAAAAATTGCTCTAAATTAATTTTTTTTGTGAAAAAAAAGGTAATATTTATTTTTTCTGCATTCCAGAAGTTGTTGTGAAGCACCTGAAGGGTTAATAAACTTCTTGAATGTGGTTTTGAGCATCTGTCATATAGACCCCTTAAAGACATTTCAAATATGAAAAGGTCCCTAAAAAAGTGGTTTCGTAAATTTTGTTGGAAAAATGAGAAATCGCTGATCAACTTGTAACCCTTTTAAATTCATAACAAAAAAAAGATGTGTTTAAGAAGATGTGCGGATTTAACCCCTTTCTGCCAGCTGACGGAATAGTACGTCAGCTGGCAGATCCCCTGCTTTGAGGTGGGCTCCGGCGGTGAGCCCACCTCAAAGCCGCGACATGTCAGCTGTTTTGTACAGCTGACATGTGCGTGCAATGAGTGCGAGCGGAATCGCGATCCGCCCGCGCCCATTAACTAGATAAATGCCGCAGTCAAGCGCGGACAGCGGCATTTAACTAGCGCTCCCGGCCGTGCGGCCGGAAGTGCTGGCACTGCTGACCCCCGTCACATGATCGGGGGTCAGCTTTGCATCGCCATAACAACCAGAGGTCTCCTTGAGACCTCTATGGTTGTTGATGGCCGATTGCTTTGAGCGCCACCCTGTGGTCGGCGTTCAAAGCAACCCTGCATTTCTGCTACATAGAGGTGATCTGTACTTCACCTCTATGTAGCAGAGCCGATCGAATTATGCAAGCTTCTAGCCTCCCATGGAGGCTATTGAAGCATGCCAAAATAAAAAAAAAAAAGTGATTAAAAATATAAAAAAAATAAAAAATATATAAAAGTTCAAATCACCTGGATTTGGGGATCCTCTGCCATTCTTCCTTGTAGATCCTCTCCAGTTCCGTCAGTTAGGATGGTGAACGTTGGTCAACAGCCATTTTCGGGTCTCTCCAGAGATGCTCAAATGGGTTTAGGTCAGGGCTCTGGCTGGGCCAGACAAGAATGGTCACAGAGTTAATAATAATAAATAATAATCTTTATTTTTATATAGCGCTAACATATTCCGCAGCGCTTTACAGGTTGCACACATTATCATCACTGTCCCCGTCAAGGGGCTCACAATCTAGGTTCCCTATCAGTATGTCTTTGGAATGTGGGAGGAAACCGGAGAACCCGGAGGAAACCCACGCAAACACGGAGAGAACATACAAACTCTTTGCAGATACAGATACCACTGATGCATATCAATAAGAACCTCACAGGGATACACCCTTGTAATGGACATTCATTGAATCACAGGGAAAAACTCCACTACTAGATACATCCTACAACAACCACGGAGTAAATATAAACCCAAAACGTAATTTACTAAAAAAGTAACACATTTTATTAATAGACACAGAATAAATATAAGTACAGACTTGATGAACAAGGTACACGCAGAGCTCGTATACAGGGGACATAAATCACTGAAAGATTGCACCATGGGCAAAAATAGAATAGAGCCTGTGGACACTAAAAACATGTCATGCTAAATATGTGAGAAAATATATTATGAAGGTGCATGGTGCCTGATAAAGTATAGCAATGCATGTTCTCAGTGTAACCATATGAGTAACTAATCATCTAAACCTAAATAGGACAAAATGAAAATGAGGCCTGAGGGTTTTCCCTCCACCCGCTCTGAGCACTAGGAGAGCCGGGGATGCGCCAATGTAAGATGCGCCAATTCCAGCACTTAGCCCCTCTCTTCCCACTCCCATGTAGCAGTGGGATATGGGGTAATAAAGGGTTAATGTCACCTTGCTATTGTAAGGTGACATTAAGCCGGGTTAATAATGGAGAGGCGTCAATAAGACGCCTATCCATTATTAATCCTATAGTAGTGAAAGAGTTAAAAAAATAAAGACACAGCCAGAAAAAAGTATTTTAATATTCTTAATTTAACCATACTTACCATACTCGATCACCTGCACAAAATTAAAATAATAAACCAACCGTGTACTACCTGTCCGCCATAGTCCAAATAATAACGAGTGTCCCACGGCAATGTCCCCTATAGAACAGTGACATCAGGTGATGTCACTACTCTATAGGGCCTCCAGTGACACAATGACAGGAGACAATGGCTCTTGCAGTGCATCACTGATGTTACCTGAGTTCATTGGTCTCACTTTATGGCATTGCTGCATGGAAACTTTCTCACACAGCAGTGCCACAAGTTAGACTAGGGACTATTTTTTACAGTGGGGGAGGAATACAGTGCGGAAGGATACCTTCCATCATTGTATTCCTGGAGCCCCTAGAGAGCGGTCGCATCAGCTGATGCTGCTTCTCTCCACAGGAGATCGTCGTGTGACACTCGTTTTAATTGGATATCTGCGGATCAGGGAGTATATTGTTTGTTTATTATTTTAATATTTTTTACAGGTGACACTTGCTTCGGAGATCAAAATGACAAGTGATGGTGTGTATGTAATCTATGTTATATGTACTGTATGTCTGTATGTATGTATGTATTGTATGTAATGTATGAATGTACTGTATGTATGTATTCCATGTTATATGCTGTATGTTCTGTTATATGTTATATGCTGTATGTTCTGTTATATGTTGTATGTTATGTTATATATTGTATTTTCTGTTACATGTTATATGTTGTATGTCGTATGTTGTATGTTCTGTTATATGTTATATGTTGTATGTTATGTGCTGTATGTTCTGTTATATATTGTATGTTCTGTTATATGTTGCATGTCATATGTTGTATGCTCTGTTATATGTTGTATGTTATATGTTGTATGTTCTGTTACTGTATATGTTATATGTTCTGTTATATGTTGTATGTTATATGTTGTATGTTGTTTTATATGTTGTATGTTTTCTTGTATGTTATGTGTTATTTGTTTGTGGTTTTTTTTTACATTCAACGCATTAGCCGGATGATGGGACCACTACTGTACCATCATTGGCTATTGTGTCAACCACGTATGTAACAGGTTAAAAAAGACTTAAAATAAAAAATAAACATATACTCACCTTCCTAGGGGCCCTGGCGCTTGTGTGCGGTGCTCTCGGCAGTTTCCAGTCCCAGGGTTGGTATGAGCGCAGGACCTGTGATGACGTCGCGGTCACATGACCGTGACGTCATGGCAGGTCCTTCTCGCATAGCCTCTTTGGCACCGGAACCTGCCGTTTGCACTGCTGAGGAGAGGACATTGTCGGAGGGTGAGAATAACATTTTTTATTATTATTATTATTTGTAACATTAGATATTTTTACTATTGATGCTGCATGGCATTAGGGTTAGGGTTGGCATTAGTGTTAGGTTTTGGATTAGGGTTATGTTTGGGATTAGGGTTATGGTTAGGATTGGGATTAGGGTTAGGGGTGTTTTGGGGTTAGGGTTGGAGTTAGAATTGGGGGGTTTCCACTGTTTAGGTACATCAGGGGGTCTCCAAATGCGACAGCCAATTTTGCGCTCAAAAAGTCAAATGGTGCTCCCTCCCTTCTGAGGTCTGCACATATGGGACATCAGCGTACTCGGGACTATTTGGACAACAACTTTTGGGGTCCAGTTTCACCTGTTACCCTTGTGAAAATAAAAAAAATGGGGGCTAAAAAATCACTTTTGCCGAAAATAAATTATTTTTTATTTTCACGGCTCTGCGTCAAACTTCTGTGAAGCACTGGGGCGTTGACAATGCTGACCACATATCTAGATAAGTTCTTTGGGGGGTCTAGTTTCCAAAATGGGGTCACTTGTGTTGGGGTTTCTACTATTTAGGTACATCAGGGGCTCTGAAAATGCAACATGACACCCGC
This sequence comes from Ranitomeya imitator, assembly GCF_032444005.1. NCBI lineage: Eukaryota > Metazoa > Chordata > Amphibia > Anura > Dendrobatidae > Ranitomeya > Ranitomeya imitator. The sequence continues at coordinate 641,257,784 of NC_091283.1, read as the reverse complement.
AGACCATTCCATCAAAGTCTGCATTTTAAAACGTCACTACTTCCCTTCCGAACCCCGATGTGTGCCCAAACAGTGGTCCCTCCCAGACATGGGGTATCAGCGTACTCAGGACAAATTGGACAACAACTTTTAGGGTCCAATTTCTCCTGTTACCTTTGGGAAAATAAAAACTTGGGGGCTAAAAAAATCATTTTTGTAGAAAAAAAATATATTTTTTATTTTCACGACTCTGCATTATAAACTTCTGTGAAGCACTTGGGCAATCAAAATGCTCATCACACATCTAGATGAGTTCCTTGGAGTATCTAGTTTCCAAAATGGGGTCACTTGAGGGGGGTTTCTACTGATTAGGTACATCAGGAGCTCTGCAAATGCAACATAACGCCCGCATACCATTCTATCAAAGTCTGCATTCCAAAACGGCGCTCCTTCCCTTCCGAGCTCTGCCATGCACCCAAACAGTGCCTCCCCCCCACATATGGGGTATCAGCATACTCAGGATAAATTGCACAATAAATTTTGGGGTTTAAATTCTCCTGTTACCCTTGTGAAAGTAAAAATTTTGGGGTGAAAACATCATTTTTGTGGAAAAAATATGATTTTTTATTTCCATGGCTCTATATTATAAACTTATGTGAAGCAGTTGGGGGTTCGTATTGCTCACCACACATCTAGATAAGCTCTTTGGGGGGTCTAGTTTCAAAAATGGGGTCACTTGTGGGGGGTTTCTACTGTTTAGGTACATCAGGAGCTCTGCAAATGCAACATGACGCCCGAAGACCATTCCATCAAAGTCTGCATTTTAAAATGTCACTACTTCCATTCCGAGCCCGATGTGTGCCCAAACAGTGGTCCCCCCACATATGGGGTATCAGCGTACTGAGGCCAAACTGGACAACAAATTTTGTGGTCCAATTTCTCCTGTTACCCTTGAGAACATAAAAAATTTCGGGCTAAAAAATCATTTTTGAGGAAAAAGAAGGATTTTATATTTTCACGGCTCTATGTTATAAATTTCTGTGAAGCACTTGGGGGTTCAAAGTGCTCACCACACATCTAGATAAGTTCCTTAACCTATGTCAGGCTGCATAATTTTACAACGTTAACAGGCTGCAGAGGTACAATTGTACCTTCATATATACCTCCACTGTGATATTTGGCCAATATATTCGGGACCAAAACTGCAGAGATGTCACGAAATTTCAGCCCTCCACGGCTTTTCGAAAAAAATGTATTGCAATTCTAAAACGGAATAGTTACAATTGTACCTAGTCAGCCGGACGAAGGTTAATGGGTCTAGTTTCCAAAATGGGATCACTTGTGGCGGGTTTCCACTGTTTAGGCACATCAGGGGCTTTCCAAACGCGACATGGGGTCCGATCTCAATTCCAGCCAATTCTGCATTGAAAAAGTCAAACGGAACTCCTTCTCTTCCAAGCTCTGCCATGCGCACAAACTGTGGTTTACCCCCACATATGGGGTATCAGCGTACTCGGGACAAATTGCACAAATTTCATGGTCTAATTTCTCCTGTTACCATTGTGAAAATAAAAACTTGAGGGTGAAAATTTTTTTTGTTGAAAAAATGCGATTTTTTTTATTTTCACGGCTCTACGTTATAAATTTCTGTGAAGCAATTGGGGGTTTAAAGTGCACACAACACATCTAGACAAGTTCCTTAAAGGGTCTAGTTTCCAAAATGGTGTCACTTGTGGGGGTTTTTACTGTTTAGGCACATCAGGGGCTCTCCAAACGCGACATGGCATCCTATCTCAATTCCAGCCAATTCTACATTGAAAAAGTCAAATGGAACTCCTTCCCTTCCGAGCTCTGCCTTGCGCCCAAACATCGGTTTACCCCCACATATGGGGTATAGACATACTCAGGAGAAATTGCACAACAACTTTCATTGTCTAATTTCTCCTGTTACCCTTGTAAAAATAAGAATTTGTGGGCAAAAAGATCATTTTTGTGAAAAAAATAAGATTTTTTTATTTTCACCGTTCTAGGTTATAAATTTCTGTGAAGCACTTGGGTTTTCAAAGTGCTCACCACACATCTAGATAAGTTCCTTAAGGCATCTAGTTTCCAAAATGGTGTCACTTGTGGGTGGTTTCCACTGTTTAGGCACATCAGGGGCTTTCCAAATGCGACATGGCGTCCAATCTCAATTCCAGCCAATTCTGCATTGAAAAAGTCAAACGGCGCTCCTTCTCTTCCAAGCCCTGCCATGCGCCCAAACAGTGGTTTACCCCCACATATGGGGTATCGGCATATTCAGGAGAAAATGCACAACACATTTTGTGGTTCATTTTCTCTTTTTACACTTGTGAAAATAAAAAAAATTGGTTCTCAAGTAAAATGTTTGCAAAAAAGTTAAATGGTAATTTTTTCCTTCCACATTGTTTTAGTTCCTGTGAAGCACGTAAAGGGTTAAAAAAAACTTTTTGAATGTGGTTTGAGCACCTTGACGGGTGTAGTTTTTAGAATAGCATCAATTTCGGGTATTTTCTGTTATGTACACCCCTCAAAGTAACTTTAAATGTGAGATGGTCCCTAAAAAAAATGGTTTTGTACATTTTGTTGTAAAAATGAGAAATTGTTGGTCAACTTTTAACCCTTATAACTTCGTAACAAAAAAGTTTTGCTTACAAAATTGTGCTGATGTAAAGTAGACATGTGGGAAATGTTATTTATTATCTATTTTGTTTGACATATCTCTGTCATTTAAGGGCATAAAAATTCAAAGTTTGAAAATTGCTAGATGTTAAAAATTTTCGCCATATTTCTGTTTTTTTCATAAATAATTGCAAGTAATATCGAAGAAATGTTACCACTAACATGAAGTACAATATGTCACGAAAAAACAGTCTCAGAATCAGCGGGATCTGTTAAAGCGTTCCATAAAGTGACAGTGGTCAGAATTGTAAACATTGGCTCCGTCATTAAAGGGACTCTGTCACCTGAATTTGGAGGGAACAATCTTCAGCCATAGGGGCGGGGTTTTTGGGTGTTTGATTCACCCTTTCCTTACCCGCCTGCTGCATGCTGGCTGCAATATTGGATTGAAGTTCATTCTCTGTCCTCTGTAGTACATGCCTGCACAAGGTAATCTTGCCTTGCCCAGGCGTGTACTACGGAGGACAGAGAATGAACTTTAACCCCTTCATGACCCAGCCTATTTTGACCTTAATGACCTGGCCGTTTTTTGCAATTCTGACCAGTGTCCCTTTATGAGGTAATAACTCAGGAACGCTTCAACGGATCCTAGCGGTTCTGAGATTGTTTTTTTGTGACATATTGGGCTTCATGTTAGTGGTAAATTTAGGTCAATAAATTCTGCGTTTATTTGTGATAAAAACGGAAATTTGGCGAAAATTTTGAAAATTTCGCAATTTTCACATTTTGAATTTTTATTCTGTTAAACCAGAGAGTTATGTGACACAAAATAGTTAATAAATAACATTTCCCACATGTCTACTTTACACCAGCACAATTTTGGAAACAAAATTTTTTTTTGCTAGGAAGTTATAAGAGTTAAAATTTGACCAGCGATTTCTCATTTTTACAACGAAATTTACAAAACCATTTTTTTTAGGGACCACCTCACATTTGAAGTCAGTTTGAGGGGTCTATATGGCTGAAAATACCCAAAAGTGACACCATTCTAAAAAATGCACCCCTCAAGGTGCTCAAAACCACATTCAAGAAGTTTTTTAACCCTTTAGGTGCTTCACAGCAGCAGAAGCAACATGGAAGGAAAAAATGAACATTTAACTTTTTAGTCACAAAAATTATCTTTTAGCAACATTTTTTTTATTTTCCCAATGGTACAAGGAGAAACTGAACCACGAAAGTTGTTGTCCAATTTGTCCTGAGTACGCTGATACCTCATATGTGGGGGTAAACCACTGTTTGGGCGCACGGCAGGGCTTGGAAGGGAAGGAGCGCCATTTGACTTTTTGAATGAAAAATTGGCTCCACTCTTTAGCGGACACCATGTCACGTTTGGAGAGCCCCCGTGTGCCTAAAAATTGGAGCTCCCCCACACGTGACCCCATTTTGGAAACTAGACGCCCCAAGGAACTTATCTAGATGCATAGTGAGAACTTTGAACCCCCGGGGGCTTCACAAATTGATCCGTAAAAATGAAAAAGTACTTTTTTTTCACAAAAAAATTCTTTTAGCCTCAATTTTTTTCATTTTCACATGGGCAACAGGATAAAATGGATCCTAAAATTTGTTGGGCAATTTCTCATGAGTACACCGATACCTCACATGTGGGGGTAAACCACTGTTTGGGCACATGGTAAGGTTCGGAAGGGAAGGAGCGCCATTTGACTTTTTGAATGAAAAATTATCTCCATCGTTAGCGGACACCATGTCGTGTTTGGAGAGCCCCCGTGTGCCTAAACATTGGAGCTCCCCCACAAATGACCCCATTTTGGAAACTAGACCCCCCAAGGAACTTATCTAGATGCATATTGAGCACTTTAAACCCTCAGGTGCTTCACAAATTGATCTGTAAAAATGAAAAAGTACTTTTTTTTTCACAAAAAAATTCTTTTCGCCTCAGTTTTTCATTTTCACATGGGCAATACTATAAAATGAATCCTAAAATTTGTTGGGCAATTTCTCCCGAGTACGCCGATACCTCATATGTGGGGGTAAACCACTGTTTGGGCACACGGCAGGGCTCGGAAGGGAAGGCGCGCCATTTGACTTTTTGAATGGAAAATTAGCTCCAATTGTTAGCGGACACCATGTCGCGTTTAGAGAGCCCCTGTGTGCCTATGCATTGGAGCTCCCCCACAAGTGACCCCATTTTGGAAACTAGACCCCCCAAGGAACTTATCTAGATGCATATTGAGCACTTTAAACCCCCAGGTGCTTCACAGAAGTTTATAATGCAGAGCCATGAAAATAAAAAAATAATTTTTCTTTCCTCAAAAATGATTTTTAGCCTGGAATTTCCTATTTTGCCAAGGGTAATAGGAGAAATTGGACCGCAAATGTTGTTGTCCAGTTTGTCCTGAGTACGCTGATACCCCATATGTGGGGGTAAACCACTGTTTGGGCGCACGGCAGGGCTCGGAAGGGAAGGCATGCCAATTGGCTTTTTAAATGGAAAATTAGCTCCAATCATTAGCGGACACCATGTCACGTTTGGAGAGCCCCTGTGTGCCTAAACATTGGAGATCCCCCACATATGACCCCATTTTGGAAACTAGACCCCCAAAGGAACTAATCTAGATGTGTGGTGAGGACTTTGAACTTCCAAGTGCTTCACAGAAGTTTATAACGCAGAGCCATGAAAATAAAATAAAAATTTTATTTTCTCTAAAATGATTTTTTAGCCTGCAATTTATTATTTTCCCAAGGGTAACAGGAGAAATTTGACCCCAAAAGTTGTTGTACAGTTTCTCCTGAGTACGCTGATACCCCATATGTGGGGGTAAACCACAGTTTGGGCACATGTCGGGGCTCGGAAGTCAAGTAGTGACGTTTTGAAATGCAGACTTTGATGGAATGCTCTGCGGGCGTTACGTTGCGTTTGCAGAGCCCCTGATGTGGCTAAACAGTAGAAACCCCCCACAAGTGACCCCATTTTAGAAACTAGACCCCGAAAGGAACTTATCTAGATGTGAGGTGAGCACTTTGAACCCCCAAGTGCTTCACAGAAGTTTATAACACAGAGCAGTGAAAATAATAAATACGTTTTCTTTCCTCAAAAATAATTTTTTAGCCCAGAATTTTTTATTTTCCCAAGGGTTACAGGAGAAATTGGACCCCAAAAGTTGTTGTCCAGTTTCTCCTGAGTACGCTGATACCCCATATGTGGGGGTAAACCACTGTTTGGGCACACGTCGGGGCTCAGAAGGGAAGTAGTGACTTTTGAAATGCAGACTTTGATGGAATGGTCTGCGGGCGTCACGTTGCGTTTGCAGAGCCCCTGATGTGCCTAAACAGTAGAAACCCCCCACAAGTGACCCCATTTTGGAAACTAGACCCCCCAAGGAACTTATCTAGATATGTGGTGAGCACTTTGAACCCCCAAGTGCTTCACAGACGTTTACAACGCAGAGCCGTGAAAATAAAAAATCATTTTTCTTTCCTCAAAAATGATGTTTTAGCAAGCAATTTTTTATTTTCTCAAGGGTAACAGGAGAAATTGGACCCCAGTAATTGTTGCCCAGTTTGTCCTGAGTACACTGATACCCCATATGTGGGGGTAAACCACTGTTTGGGCACACGTCGGGGCTCGGAAGGGAAGGAGCACCATTTGACTTTTTGAATAAAAGATTGGCTGGAATCAATGGTGGCGCCATGTTGCGTTTGGAGACCCCCTGATGTGCCTAAACAGTGGAAACCCCTCAATTCTAACGCCAACACACCCCTAACCCTTATCCCAACTGTAGCCGTAACCCTAACCACAACCCTAACTACAACACACCCCTAACCACAACCCTAACCCCAACACACCCCTAACCACAACCCTAATTCCAACCCAACCCTAACCCTAAGGCTATGTACCCACGTTGCGGATTCGTGTGAGATTTTTCCGCACCATTTTTGAAAAATCCGCGGGTAAAAGGCACTGCGTTTTACCTGCGGATTTACCGCGGATTTCACCTGCGGATTCCTATTGAGGAATAGGTGTAAAACGCTGCGGAATCCGCACAAAGAATTGACATGCTGCGGAAAATACAACGCAGCGTTTCCGTGCGGTATTTTCCGCACCATGGGCACAGCGGATTTGGTTTTCCATAGGTTTACATGGTACTGTAAACCTGATGGAACACTGCTGCGGATCCGCAGCGGCCAATCCGCTGCGGATCCGCAGCCAAATCCGCACCGTGTGCACATAGCCTAATTCTAAAGGTATGTGCACACGCTTCGGAAAACGCTGCGGATCCGCAGCAGTTTCCCATGAGTTTACATTTCAATGTAAACCTATGGGAAACAAAAATCGCTGTACACATGCTGCGGAAAAACTGCACGGAAACGCAGCGGTTTACATTCCGCAGTATGTCACTTCTTTCTGCGGATTCCACAGCGGTTTTACAACTGCTCCAATAGAAAATCGCAGTTGTAAAACCGCAGTGAAATGCACAGAAAAACCGCGGTAAATCTGCCATAAATCCGCAGCGGTTTAGCACTGCGGATTTATCAAATCCGCTGCGGAAAAATCCGCAGAGGACCAGAATACGTGTGCACATACCGAAACCCTAACCCTAACCCTACCCCTAACCCTACCCCTACCCCTAACCCTACCCCTACCCCTACCCCTAACCCTACCCCTAACCCTACCCCTAACCCTACCCCTACCCCTACCCCTAACCCTACCCCTAACCCTACCCCTAACCCTAACCCTAACCCTAGTTCTAACTCCAACCTTAGTGAAAAAAAAAAAAATTCTTTATTTTATTATTGTCCCTATCTATGGGGGACAAATGGGGGGGGGTCATTTACTGTTTTTTTTATTTTGACCACTGTGATAGATTATATCACAGTGATCAAAATTCACATTGGAACGAATCTGCCGGCCGGCAGATTCGGCGGGCGCACTGCGCATGCGCCCGCCATTTTGGAACATGGCGGCGCCCGGGGAAGAAGACGGACGGACCCCGCCAGGATCGGTAAGTATAAGGGGGGGAGATCAGGGCACAGGGGGGGGAGATCAGGGCACGGGGAGGCGTCGGAGCACGGGGGGGGAGGGATCGGAGCATGGGGGAGAGTGATCGGTGTGCGGGCGGGTGGATCGGTGTGCAGGGGGGGTGGATCGGTGTGCAGGGGGGTGGATCGGAGCACGGGGGGGGATCGGAGTGCGGGGGGGTTTGATTGGAGCACGGGGGGAGCGGACAGGAGGACGGGGGAGCGGAGCACAGGACGGAGGGGAGCGGGCCACAGATCGGGGGGCTGGGGGGGGCGATCGGTGGGGTGGGGTGGGGGCACATTAGTATTTCCAGCCATGGCCGATGATATTGCAGCATCGGCCATGGCTGGATTGTAATATTTCACCATTTTTTTAGGTGAAATATTACAAATCGCTCTGATTGGCAGTTTCACTTTCAACAGCCAATCAGAGCGATCGTAGCCACGAGGGGGTGAAGCCACCCCCCCTGGGCTAAACTACCACTCCCCCTGTCCCTGCAGATCGGGTGAAATGGGAGTTAACCCTTTCACCCGATCTGCAGGGACGCGATCTTTCTGTGACACAGCATATGCGTCACAGGTCGGATTGGCACCGACTTTCATGACGCATACGCTGTGTCACAGGTCGGGAAGGGGTTAATCCAATATTGCAGCCAGCATGCAGCAGGCGGGTAAGGAAAGGGTGAATCAAACACCCGAAAACTCCGCCCATATGACCCAAAACCAGTCCCGCCAAATTCAGGTGACAGAGTCCCTTTAAATCTGATTCCATTGTGTCATGATCCCAGAATCCTTATTCTTACGGAACTGCTGATCCTAAAGGGAATCTGTTATGTAAAACAAACTCTAATAACCTGTAAATATGGGGTTAATCTGTAGTTTGATTCTGTTCTAAAGTCGCACTGGCCACTGCACTGAAAGCCCAGCTAGCAGTAGGAAATGAAGTTTATTCCTCCCAGCAGCCTCCGGCCTTCAGTGATAGAGACACAGCCGACCGCGGCTTCAGTCACCGCTTAGTACACAGTGAGCTGCGGCTGTCAGTCAGATAATCTCCGGCTGGGTAAACAATGTTTTTATCAAAACCACAGCAAGCAGCTCAGTAAGTGATACATCGCTGGAATCAGAGTCTCTGTCTCTACATTGATGCACCTCTCAGATGAGACAGCAAAAATCTGGTGACAGATTCACTATAAGGAGCAGTAATCTGCATTTACTAATATTGGACAGAAAATAAATATGTAATTGACATCTGCTGCTATAAAAAGAGCCAAGTCTCACTGTGCCATTCAGTCTGCTCCATTCTGACTATGCATTAAGTGCTATTTTTTATAGTGCTTTGATACTTCATGATTTGTGTATTTTTTTTTGACCAAGGACACCCCCACCCTCCACCAACTTAGTGTCTCCAAGCAGCTGGCTCAGAGTCACCATATTGGTGCTGAGGACAGGGAGGACCCCTGATCCACATAGCACAGGATGGACCAGAACTGACAAGCTCCAGTGATCCCACAGCCCAAGCCTCCCATAGTAGCTAGGATTACAGGTGTGCGCCACAGCACCCAGCAGAGATGTGAGCATTACTAACCTATAGAAGAGTCAGTGTCTGATAAGTGCAGAGCTACAAAATAGTCATCATACCTGGGTCATGTGTCAGAGCTATAAGCTTTTCTGTATATATAGTGTAAGTGTCTTTCAGTCCTAAAATGTTATTTTCCGCTAATTCTTACCAAATGATAAAATGCATGTCAGACGTACCACCTACTGGTCATGGATGGTTCTGCAGTTTATTTTACTTTCGTCTAAAATTACATTCCGTTGCAACATGTTTCCAGGAATATATTTTTTAAATAGTGTTTATGGTAACCATTTCACTATGGGCAATTTACGCCTGTATCTGGCCAGGCACATTTTTGGGTTCTTTCATACATGCTATTTAACCCTTTTCTGACATCAGACATACTATTCCGTCCATGTGACCTAGGCCAATTTGACCATGGACGGAATAGTACGTCTGAGCAATCGACAGCCATCACGGGGGAGCGCAGCCGATCGCCACCATGTGCCAGCTGTTTCTAACACCTGGAACCCAGCACTAGGTGCCAGAAGCAGTCAGATGGCTCCCGACACGTTAACCCCTGAAATACTGTGATCAAAGCAGGGGCTGACAGCGTGATGCAGGGTCCCGATCATTGCCATGGTGACCCGATATCGTCATGACGACATATGGGTCACCAGAGCTAAGAAACTTGGTGATCATGCTCAGTACATGATCACCAAGTCTCCCTGTCAGTGCAGCGCTGTCATCTTACATGGCATGCAGATGCTGCTGCAACTGCATGTCATAGAAGAGATCATCCTGCAAAAAATGATTGTCCGATAGTGGGACAAAGTAAAAGAGTTACAAAATAGTAAAAAAAACCTTTTCAATAATTGTAAAAATATTTCTTTTAAATAATCAAAAACGATAATAAAAAAAACAATATTTATTCTATCCCTAAAATAAATATTTTAACCCCTTAACGACCGCCGATACGCCTTTTAACGGCGGCCGCTAAGGGTACTTAAACCACAGCGCCGTTAATCAACGGCGCTGTGGAAAAAGTAAATAGCGCCCCCCAGAGTCGGATTTTCTCCGGGGTCTCGGCTGCCGGGGGTAGCCGAGACCCCAGATAACATGATACGGGGGGGGGTTTTACCGACCCCGCTTTTGCGATCGCCGGTAATTAACCGTTTACCGGCGATCGCAAAAAAAAAAAAAAACGCGATTTCTTTTTAATTTCTCTGTCCTCCGATGTGATCGCACATCAGAGGACAGAGAAATGGGGTCCCAGGTAGCCCCCCAATAAGTAAGGAGAGTGGAGGGCACCATCATCCTTATAACAGAATGGGATCTACCCAGGGTATGTCAGACAAAAGTACTGTCAAAAAGCAAGAGAAAAAAGAAGACATACAACTGCCCGGGGATCACCAAAAGAAAAACAATAATAATAATACTAAATAATTTTTATTAGGGTCAAAAACAGGACATAACACACAGTAAAAACATTTAAAAACCAAACAGGTACATCCCTAAATAGGGAATACCCCCCAAGACCAGATCAAAGCTAATACTCTAATTATAATGCAAACATATCACAGCTGATACATGACATAACAGACAGATGGTATATGAAAGAGCGCATAGAATATATACAAACAATTGTGGAGGAGCAGAAAAAAACACAGTCTGCCCTATAAACACAAAATTGTTATGGCCATAACAAAAACAAAAATATAATACAATAAGTGAACAATGATACTATTGTGCGTATACATGCATACACCTATCATGCTGAAAAGGGGCCCCAATAGGGAAGTACCATATGCAGGATGTACAACGTCTGTAATGTGAGATAAAGCAAACAATACTGAACCCTACAAAAACATTGGTGTATATCCACAGAAAAAAGTGTGTAGATATCGCACCTGCCTATAAAGATAAACTAGATAAGGCAGGGAGTAGTATATGCACACAATAAACGATAGCTGATCGAGCAGGAGCTAGTACATACAAAACAGACCCGCACCCTACATAAGTCTGTAATATATAAATATCATATACCCAATAACATGATCTATAATATAAAATAAGGGAAGTTGCATAAACCCTATAGACTAAATGTAAGAGCCGTCTAGATCCCAAATAGAAAAAGCCCTATCACTATCATAACTGCCAACAGGCAGTAATATAGTGGGGAGAAAGAGGCATACAGGTACGCACAAAAATAAGCACAAAAGAGAAGGCCATATGCGTCAAAAAATATAGCTGCCCGGAGCTGAGACCGGCGCTAGAGCAGCATACCACTGGTCAAGGGGGGGCAAAAAAACGCCCAACGCGTGTCGCCACAGCGTGGCTTCGTCAGGAGCAAGTGCTGATGTCCACACATTGACTACTATTTATACCAATAAATCAAAAGAAAGTATCATACCAGCTGAGCGGCTCTTCAAGCAGGTGGTGGAGATACATGCCGTAATAGCGCCGCAGCGCCATAATGCTAGGCGGAAGTGCCCCAGCGTCATGCACACCCAAACAAAGGAGGGTGTATCAATATGGCGGGGTATACAAGAAATGCGCATGCGCCGGGATACATGTTGCCATGATAACGACAAAGCGCCATGGTACGAGGCGGAAGTGCCCCAGCGTCAAGCACACCCAGCAAAGAGAGGTGTGCCAATATGGCGGAATATGACATGAGTGCGCATGCGTGAAGACTCCATTGACGACGAATTACCATCAATACGGATGCCTAGAACACACATAAAGCAGAGTGCCAGAATGAAGGCAGATAAATGCTGTACACAGGCGTATAAGAGACACCATACAGGACAGTGTACTAAGGAGCAGCGTAAACTGCAAGATAGCACACTAGACAACAGGAGTATCACGACGCAAGATACAACCGAATAATTACGAACACTGTCATGACTGTGCTTACGTGGAAGCTAAATACATAGATCATACCAATCATTGCCGGCACTCATGACAAACGCTAGAAGAGGCATATAAAGAGGCAAGCATATTAGCACCGTACGCCGACGCCACATATGTAAATTAAGGACGAAACACTCACCTCAACAGGCAAAAACATAAAGTGGACAAAAATTAGAGTCCCACAAAAGTGTGTCACATAAATAATGTAGACCAGTCCAGAAGCGGTACGGCAAAACATATATCTAACTAAATATAGATGCCGTATACTTGAAAAAAGATCAAATAGAGGAAATAGTGATGCTTTGTCAATTTTTCATTTTATGTAGTAGTCCTATCACATAACATATGTGCATCCCATATCCCAAAAATCACAAACACAAAATTATTGACGTGTACAGGAATAAAGGCAAGATGGCACAAGCCCTAAGCATGGAGAAATGAATCCACCTGACATGTTGTTACTAGTATAGTCGGGAGTAGGATAAGGTGGATGCCAAAAAGCCTCCAGCATACCACTAACTGTATAAAAGAAGGGTAGAGATGAATGAAAAATAAACATGAAAAATAAGAAAAAGACTAAATAGGATCAGAAAAAGTAACATGAAGGACATGGTGGATGATAGCAGGGTCACAATTTTTTTGTAGAAGCCTGTGAAAAGAAGTTCCTCATTAAGGCCCTGGGGGGCCAAACTCTTCAAGTTGAATATCCACTTTGTTTCACAGCAAAGTAAGCTGTTGATGGTATCACCCCCCCTAATGTTAGTATGAACACTTTCGAGTCCCATAACTTTAAAGCCAGATGTCTTGCCCTGATGTACATCCAAGAAATGCATTGCCACCGATGACAAAACCTTCTTCCTTTCCCGATCCCTGCGGGCCGTGGAGATGTTAGAAAGATGTTGTTGAGTGCGTCTCCTGAGTTCCTGTGTAGTTTGTCCGACATACACTTTTGGACAGTCACAAATGATCGCATATACGATGTTCCTGGATCTACAGGTAAAGAATTCCTTGGGCCGGATCTGAAAAGGGAGAGTAGATATAGAATAACCATCTTGTGCAATCATATATTGACAGACCGTGCACCCGCCACATGGATATGAGCCATATATCCTAATACCCCTATTTAATCTTGGGGTAGGTCGTTGGTAGTGGCTATGGCACAAAGTGTCTCTCAAATTTTTGGCTCTTCTGGCCACAAGGCTGGGTGAACTTGAAACAAAAGGTACGATTCTTCTCTCACTCATAAGAATGTCCCAGTTATTTTGCAATATTTTACGAATGTCACCCCACTGGTTGTTGTATGTGGTAATTAGAGACAGAGGTCGAGACGTGTCGCGTACCTTTTGGGTGAGAAGACTGCTCCTGTCTTGTTCTAATGAAAGACGTGTCTTTTGTGATCTTTTAGAACTGTTACAGGAAAACGAGTCTCCGGATACTCTGGATAGATTTACGAGAAGACTTCCTTCCCAAGCTACACCATCGTTTTCCTTATTTCCAGCAGTTCAGATTTTTTTCGAGAAAGTATGCAAGGATATTGAAAGACTTAGGCCAGATGCACACCAACAAGAAAATCTGGATAAGATCGAGAGAGAGGCTTTGCGACGTTTAACAACTAACAGCAACTTTTTAATACGCAAAGCAGATAAAGGAGGAAACGTTGTCCTATGGCCACACGAATTATATGTCAAAGAAGTCATGCGCCAACTTAATGTAGGGCATTGTTATACTCTTTTACCCTCTGACCCCACATGGGTTTTTAAAGACAAAATTGATGGTCTCATCAATAGGGCATTTTCGGATAGGATCATCACGAAAAAGGAGATGGATTTCCTGGTAACACCTTGTCCTGTGGTCCCCACTTTTTATGCCTTACCAAAGATCCATAAGTCTTTAACTGAACCCCCAGGTAGGCCTATAGTCTCCGGTATAGGAAGCATATTTGAGCGACCCTGCATTTATGTGGATCACTTCTTGCAGCCTTTGGTGACTTCTTTAAAATCATTCACTAGGGATTCGACTCACCTCATGCAGATCTTGGAAACCTTGGAGATTCCTGTGGGCGCGCTACTAGTGAGCATGGACGTGGAATCTCTCTACACCAGCATCCAACATCAAGCAGGTATGCAGGCTGTCATGTATTTTCTGGAAAAAGATGAACATAGGGTTACAGCACACAAGGACTTTATTCTCCAACTGCTATTCTTTATCTTAGACAAAAATTATTTTGTCTTTGATAGAAAGTTTTTTCGCCAGCTATCCGGTACAGCGATGGGTGCACGTTGTGCACCATCATACGCCAACCTATTTCTTGGATGGTGGGAGGAAGTGACTGTGTATAAACATCAGGCTTTTCGATCTAATGTATTGACGTGGCAACGTTACATCGATTACATTTTGCTAATATGGTCTGGTCCTTTGGAAGAGTGCAATAATTTCATCATGGAGTTAAACGACAACCCTCTCAACATCAAACTTTCCTCTGTTGTTTCAGATCACAGCATTGACTTTCTGGATCTCAAATTCTCCATCCACAACTCAGGTATTAGAAGTTCTTTATTCAGGAAAGCTACTGCCACCAACAGCCTGCTCCACTTTACAAGTTTCCATCCATCTCATCTTAGGAGGGGGATCCCTAAAGGACAGTTCCTTCGGCTGAGAAGAAATTGCAGTACCGACACCGATTTTTTGCAACAGGCTAGAGACCTTTCGGGCCGGTTCAAGAAGAGGGGATATCCTAAAAAGGTCATCTCGGGTGCTTTCCAACATGCCTTAGAACAAGACAGGAGCAGTCTTCTCACCCAAAAGGTACGCAACACGTCTCGACCTCTGTCTCTAATTACCACATACAACAACCAGTGGGGTGACATTCGTAAAATATTGCAAAATAACTGGGACATTCTTATGAGTGAGAGAAGAATCGTACCTTTTGTTTCAAGTTCACCCAGCCTTGTGGCCAGAAGAGCCAAAAATTTGAGAGACACTTTGTGCCATAGCCACTACCAACGACCTACCCCAAGATTAAATAGGGGTATTAGGATATATGGCTCATATCCATGTGGCGGGTGCACGGTCTGTCAATATATGATTGCACAAGATGGTTATTCTATATCTACTCTCCCTTTTCAGATCCGGCCCAAGGAATTCTTTACCTGTAGATCCAGGAACATCGTATATGCGATCATTTGTGACTGTCCAAAAGTGTATGTCGGACAAACTACACAGGAACTCAGGAGACGCACTCAACAACATCTTTCTAACATCTCCACGGCCCGCAGGGATCGGGAAAGGAAGAAGGTTTTGTCATCGGTGGCAATGCATTTCTTGGATGTACATCAGGGCAAGACATCTGGCTTTAAAGTTATGGGACTCGAAAGTGTTCATACTAACATTAGGGGGGGTGATACCATCAACAGCTTACTTTGCTGTGAAACAAAGTGGATATTCAACTTGAAGAGTTTGGCCCCCCAGGGCCTTAATGAGGAACTTCTTTTCACAGGCTTCTACAAAAAATTGTGACCCTGCTATCATCCACCATGTCCTTCATGTTACTTTTTCTGATCCTATTTAGTCTTTTTCTTATTTTTCATGTTTATTTTTCATTCATCTCTACCCTTCTTTTATACAGTTAGTGGTATGCTGGAGGCTTTTTGGCATCCACCTTATCCTACTCCCGACTATACTAGTAACAACATGTCAGGTGGATTCATTTCTCCATGCTTAGGGCTTGTGCCATCTTGCCTTTATTCCTGTACACGTCAATAATTTTGTGTTTGTGATTTTTGGGATATGGGATGCACATATGTTATGTGATAGGACTACTACATAAAATGAAAAATTGACAAAGCATCACTATTTCCTCTATTTGATCTTTTTTCAAGTATACGGCATCTATATTTAGTTAGATATATGTTTTGCCGTACCGCTTCTGGACTGGTCTACATTATTTATGTGACACACTTTTGTGGGACTCTAATTTTTGTCCACTTTATGTTTTTGCCTGTTGAGGTGAGTGTTTCGTCCTTAATTTACATATGTGGCGTCGGCGTACGGTGCTAATATGCTTGCCTCTTTATATGCCTCTTCTAGCGTTTGTCATGAGTGCCGGCAATGATTGGTATGATCTATGTATTTAGCTTCCACGTAAGCACAGTCATGACAGTGTTCGTAATTATTCGGTTGTATCTTGCGTCGTGATACTCCTGTTGTCTAGTGTGCTATCTTGCAGTTTACGCTGCTCCTTAGTACACTGTCCTGTATGGTGTCTCTTATACGCCTGTGTACAGCATTTATCTGCCTTCATTCTGGCACTCTGCTTTTTGTGTGTTCTAGGCATCCGTATTGATGGTAATTTGTCGTCAATGGAGTCTTCACGCATGCGCACTCATGTCATATTCTGCCATATTGGCACACCTCTCTTTGCTGGGTGTGCTTGACGCTGGGGCACTTCCGCCTCGTACCATGGCGCTTTGTCGTTATCATGGCAACATGTATCCCGGCGCATGCGCATTTCTTGTATACCCCGCCATATTGATACACCCTCCTTTGTTTGGGTGTGCATGACGCTGGGGCACTTCCGCCTAGCATTATGGCGCTGCGGCGCTATTACGGCATGTATCTCCACCACCTGCTTGAAGAGCCGCTCAGCTGGTATGATACTTTCTTTTGATTTATTGGTATAAATAGTAGTCAATGTGTGGACATCAGCACTTGCTCCTGACGAAGCCACGCTGTGGCGACACGCGTTGGGCGTTTTTTTGCCCCCCCTTGACCAGTGGTATGCTGCTCTAGCGCCGGTCTCAGCTCCGGGCAGCTATATTTTTTGACGCATATGGCCTTCTCTTTTGTGCTTATTTTTGTGCGTACCTGTATGCCTCTTTCTCCCCACTATATTACTGCCTGTTGGCAGTTATGATAGTGATAGGGCTTTTTCTATTTGGGATCTAGACGGCTCTTACATTTAGTCTATAGGGTTTATGCAACTTCCCTTATTTTATATTATAGATCATGTTATTGGGTATATGATATTTATATATTACAGACTTATGTAGGGTGCGGGTCTGTTTTGTATGTACTAGCTCCTGCTCGATCAGCTATCGTTTATTGTGTGCATATACTACTCCCTGCCTTATCTAGTTTATCTTTATAGGCAGGTGCGATATCTACACACTTTTTTCTGTGGATATACACCAATGTTTTTGTAGGGTTCAGTATTGTTTGCTTTATCTCACATTACAGACGTTGTACATCCTGCATATGGTACTTCCCTATTGGGGCCCCTTTTCAGCATGATAGGTGTATGCATGTATACGCACAATAGTATCATTGTTCACTTATTGTATTATATTTTTGTTTTTGTTATGGCCATAACAATTTTGTGTTTATAGGGCAGACTGTGTTTTTTTCTGCTCCTCCACAATTGTTTGTATATATTCTATGCGCTCTTTCATATACCATCTGTCTGTTATGTCATGTATCAGCTGTGATATGTTTGCATTATAATTAGAGTATTAGCTTTGATCTGGTCTTGGGGGGTATTCCCTATTTAGGGATGTACCTGTTTGGTTTTTAAATGTTTTTACTGTGTGTTATGTCCTGTTTTTGACCCTAATAAAAATTATTTAGTATTATTATTATTGTTTTTCTTTTGGTGATCCCCGGTCAGTTGTATGTCTTCTTTTTTCTCTTGCTTTTTGAAGGTAGCCCCCCAATACTTACCTGTCTCCCCCGGTGCTCCTCGTGGCTCCCGATGGGCGCCGCCATCTTTTTCCGGCAAAAAAATGGCGGGCGCATGCGCAGTGCGCCCGCCGGCCGGCAGCGGGAGAATCTTTGGGGTCTCGGCTGCTGAGGGTAGCCGAGAGCCCAAAGAACATGATCGGGGTCGGTTTTACCGACCCCTGTTTTGCGATCGCCGGTAATTAACTGTTTACCGGCGACAGCAAAAAAAAATTAAAAATAGTAATGTGTAATTCTCTGTCCTCTGATGTGATCGCACATCAGAGGACAGAGAAATAGGGGGATTCGGGGACCCTGCCATACTTAACTGTGTCCCTGGGTCCTCCTGCTGCTCCTCCTGGCCGCCAGCGTCTTCATGGCAAAAGAAAATGGCGGGCGCATGCGCAGTGCGCCAGCCATCTGTTGCCATCTGCCGGCCGGCAGAAGAAGAGCAGTTGGGGCTAAAATTAGGGTTAGGGCTAGGGTTAGGGCTAGGGTTAGGGTTAGGGCTAGGGTTGGGGCTAAATTTAGGGTTAGGGTTGGGGCTAAATTTAGGGTTAGGGTTGGGGCTAAATTTAGGGTTAGGCTTCTTTCACACTTACGTTGGTACGGGGCCGTCGCAATGCGTTTGCCCGACATACCGACGCACGTTGTGAAAATTGTGCACAATGTGGGCAGCGGATGTAGTTTTTCAACGCATCCGCCGCCCAATCTATGTCCTGGGGAGGAGGGGGCGGAGTTACGGCCACGCATGCGTGGTCAGAAATGGCAGACGCGACGTACAATAAAAGTTACATTGAACTTTTTTTGTGCCGACGGTCCGCCAAAACACAACTGATCCAGTGAACGATGGACGCGACGTGTGGCCATCCGTCACGATCCGTCGGCAATACAAGTCTATGGGCAAAAAACGCATCCTGCGGGCACATTTGTAGGATCCGTTTTTTGTCCAAAACGACGGATTGCGACAGATGCCAAACGACGCAAGTGTGAAAGTAGCCTTAGGGCTAGGGTTAGGGTTGGGGCTAAAGTTAGGGTTAGAGTTGGTATTAGGGTTTGGATTAGGGTTGGTATTAGGGTTAGGGTTGGCATTAGGGTTACGCTTGGGATTAGGGTTAGGTTTGGGATTAGGGTTAAGGTTAGGGTTGTGATTAGGGGTGTATTGGGATTAGGGTTAGGTTTGAGGTTAGGGTTGAGATTAGGATTAGGGGTGTGTTGGATTTAGGGATTTGATTAGGGTTATGGTTAGGGTTGACATTAGTGTTGTTTTGGGGTAAGGGTTGTGATTATCGTTAGGGTTGTGATTAGGATTATGGATCAGGTTGGGATTAGGGTTAGGGGTGTGTTGGGGTTGGGGTTGGAGCTAGAATTGGGGGGGTTTCCACTGTTTAGGTACATCAGGGGGTCTCCAAACACGACAGCCAATTTTGCGCTCAAAAAGTCAAATGGTGCTCCCTCCCTTCTGAGCTCTGCCGTGCGCCCAAACAGTGGGTTACCCCCACATATGGGGCATCAGCGTACTCAGGATAAATTGGACAACAACTTTAGTGGTCCAATTTCTCCTGTTACCATTGTGAAAATAAAAACTTGGGGGCTACAAATCATTTTTATGGAAAAAAAATATTTTATATTTTCACGACTCTGCATTCTAAACTTCTGTGAAGCACTTGGGCATTCAAAGTTCTCACCACACATCTAGATAAGTTCCTTGGGGGGGGTCTAGTTTCCAAAATGGGGTCACTTGTGGAGGGTTTCTACTGTTTAGGTACATCAGGGGCTCTGCAAACGCAACATAACGCCCGCAGACCATTCTATCAAAGTCTGCATTCCAAAACGGCGCTCCTTCCTTCCGAGCTCTGCCGTGCGCCCAAACAGTGGTTTACCCCCACATATGGGGTACCAGCATACTCAGGACAAATTGGACAACAACTTTTTGGGTCCAATTTCTTTTGTCACCCTTGTGAAAATAAAATCTTGGGGGCTAAAAAATCTTTTTTGTGGAAAAAAAAAATATTTTTTTATTTTCACTACTCTGCATTATAAACTTCCATGAAGCACTTGGCCATTCAAAGTTCTCACCACACATCTAGATCCAGATCTAAGTTCCATGGGGGGGTCTAGTTTCCAAAATGGGGTCACTTGTTGGGGGTTTCTACTGTTTAGGCACATCAGGGGCTCTCCAAACGCGACATGGCGTCCGATCTCAATTCCAGCCAATTCTACATTTAAAAAGTAAAACGGTACTCCTTCTCTTCCAAGCTCTGCGGTGCGCTCAAACAGTGGTTTACCCCCACATATGGGGTATTGACGTACTCAGGAGAAATTGCACAACAACTTTTGTGGTCTAATTTCTCCTGTTACCCTTGTGAAAATAAAAATTCGGGGGCAAAAAGATCATTTTTGTAGAAAAAATGCGATTTTTTTATTTTCACGGCTCTACATTATAAACTTCTGTGAAGCACATGGGGGTTCAAAGTGCTCACCACACATCTACATAAGTTCCTTAAGGGGTCTAGTTTCCAAAATGGTGTCACTTGTGGGGAGTTTCCACTGTTTAGGCACATCAGGGGCTCTCTAAACGTGACATGGCGTCCAATCTCAATTCCAGCCAATTCTGCATTGAAAAAGTCAAACGGCGCTCCTTCACTTCCAAGTTCTGCGCTGCGCCCAAAAAGTGGTTTACCCCCACATATGGGGTATTGGCGTATTCAGGAGAAATTGCATAACAAAAGTTATGGTTACATTTCTGTTTTTACACTTGTGAAAATAAAAAAATGGTTCTGAATTAAAATGTTTGCAAAAAAAAGTTAAATGTTCATTTTTTCCTTCCACATTGTTTCAGTTCCTGTGAAGCACGTAAAGGGTTAATAAACTTCTTGAATGTGGTTTTGAGAACCTTGAGGGGTGTAGTTTTTAGAATGGTGTCACACTTCATTATTTTCTATCATATAGTCTCCTCAAAATGACTTCAAATGTGATATGGTCCCTAAAAAAAATGGTGTTGTAAAAATGAGAAATTGCTGGTCAACTTTTAACCCTTATAACTCCCTAACGAAAAAAAAAATTTTTCCAAAATTGTGCTGATGTAAAGTAGACATGTGGGAAATGTTATTTATTAACTATTTTTCATGACATATCTCTCTGATTTAAGGGCATAAAAATACAAATTTCCGGTACCGGAGATTGTCTGTGTGTGTGGAGCGCCCCCAGACACAGGGCCGCGGGGAACTCGCTCCGGGGTTGTCACGGTGGCTAGACCCGGTCCGTGACCCTGCTAAGGGGCGTCCAATAAAAGCTGCAGGTGGAAATCGTTGCCTACCACTAGCGCCTGTGTGTTGTAGTCCTTCCCTGCTGAGCATTCTGTGAGCATCCTCACAACTTCTGTTCTTGTTCTTTCTGGTTCTTTCTATTCTCCGTCCCCCAAGTTTGTTATGGCTAGGACGCACCCGTTTGACGGGAAGGCTCGGAGCTATTCTGGGACCCTAGAGATGCCCCTCTCCATGCTTGCCCCCTGTGTCTGCTTAGGTGATGTAAGGTAGACAGCCAACCTATAATTAACTGCCCTGCGGTATTTGAAGTAAGGCATAGTCAGTTACTTCCTCATCGTTCCGGTCACCGGCTACGCGCCTCAGTGGGATGTTGCCGTTCTCGGGGCACGACTCCTACTGGCTCTCCTTTGTGCTTGATCTCGTTTCTCCCTGTCCACAATATCCTTTGCTTCGTGTCCTTTCTTTAGATGCCGCCGCAAGGTAGTGCAGGCGCGGCTCTGTAACGATCTGTCCTTGTCGCTAAGTCACTGCCAGGTTCCCACGCCTGACAGGGACCCCTCTGAATCTTCCCCGCAACACCCCTTGCCACGGGATGTTGCCAGGGCAAAACCCAGCCAGCTTCTCTCTAACTTCCTATCCAACCCCTAGTTTTACCAGTGTGAGGAGTGGCCTAATAAATAAAACCTTTTGCTCCCCCCAGTGGCCGGAGTGTGAAGTGTAATGTGTGCTTGTGATACCTGGTCAGGTGAACTCCTTTAGTGCCATCAGACGTACCATCACTCCCCTTAGTGGCAGAGTGACACTACTGCAACGACCAGGTCTCTGGGGTGCTGCACTCCCCCCCGGTTAAATCCAGTACTCCTGGACTGGGAAGAAGAACAACAATACATGTTAGCAAAAGACATGCAAAATTTTGAAATGCAAGGAACAAATAAATATTACAATGCTTCCCTTTATGGGAGGTGAGGACACTTGAATGTTACAAACGAAAACAAGGTTAAATATTTTAAAGAACACTCTGACAATAAATAACTTCTGGTACCCTGCCGGGTATTCTACTACGTGCAAATTCTGAACAATAATTTAACTTCTCCTTTAAGGGCGTATAGGCTGAACCCACTAAAGGCTTACTATAAAATACTATATTACAAACTTAACTTTTCTTTATTTCTGTAACTTCACAAACGCTGGACCGCCTAGCTTCTTGTCTGGGCCTACTGCCATTGTTTCTTTCTTTGGTTCTTAGGAGGACTCTCTAACCCCTATGGGTTCACTGTGTTGAAATTCGTCTTCCAACTTTTCCTGTCCTCAATCTCTAGTAACATTATTAACATTTTAACTTTCTTAAGGCAACATTATACTTAAGTGCAACATGTGGACATTCACTTTAAGAGGGAACCAAGTCTCTATGAGGTAGTGCAGATTCTCTCTGTCTGCAAGTCTGTTGGAAAGCAAGAACTTATGTGCTGTATTCAAAAACAGTCTCTTCACAAAGCCTTCTTTCTGTGTAAAATCAGTAGAGGGCACCTTTAAGAAGGTGCAAACTATATACAACGCAGTTTGTGAATCATTCACCGTCCATGATTCGGCAGTCCTTGAAAACAATGAAAACTTGTGCAAAAATAAAGAAAAGTGTAAAACAATAGTGATCCCGAGTAAACAAAGGGACCCCCTTTTAGAATTAACCCGGTCCGGGTGACCTTCTCTGAGATGGGACTCCACATCCCTCCGGTTCACGAAGACCTCCGCATACAGGCCCGGCTCTTTAATAAAGCCCCAGCCCCCACGAAGTTTGAAGTCGATGACGGTGCCCGGCCTGCGCGGGGCCTGGTGGGTGGTGCGATCCTTGCGGGACCGATCCTTCACCGCGAGGTCCCGCTGGTGGTGGGCCTCTCGCCCGGCCTGATACTCCCTCTCCTTCTTCTCCCACTGTCGGTCTAGCTGGATCTGATATTCTTTCCAGCTGAGGGCCTCCACCATCTCCCCTTCCTCTGTCTTCACCCCGGGGAACCGCATGAAGTCGGACCCTGGGTTCACCCAGCGGCACACTGTGCGCTCCGCATAGACCTCGCCTAGCATGCTGATCGGCGAGATCGCGGCTTTCAGGAAGTGCTCCATACCCGTGGCCTGATCCCAGGGCAGAAGGCGCTGGAGTGTATGGGTCCCAGGGAGAAGGGGTGCCGCGACGAGGCCTATCAACAGGTCCTCCGCTAGCGGGGCGGGGTTCGGCGTACTCACCGGCCGGTATGACTTCCTCCATCGCAGCTGGCTCCGGTAGCAGCAAAGGAACCGATGTTGGGGGGTCCTCTGCCGGCGCCTCCTGGCACGATGCCTTGGTCTCCATCCGCAATTGGAGGAGCTGCTCCATCAGGTCCTCCATCTCAATCTGCAGGAGACCGGTCCCAACCGTGGAGATCTGGCTGCTGTGCTCGTCCGGGTAGCTGGGGGAGTCCTCTACTTCAACCCCGCATTCTGGGTCTGAGCGACTGGCCATGGCGTCCTCCACGTGGGTCACTTCCTGGTCTCTTTCCCGCGCTCTCCTTTGTGGGCGGTTCCGTTTTCTTTGTCTTTGCCCTCCATTGAGAATCAGGAGGCAGATCTCGGCCGCTGACGGACACGTCCTCAAGGTACAGAAATATTTAGACTGGGCGGCAATTGCTTTTCGCGCTTCTCAGTTCTTTCACGCCCACAACTCCACGCCCTTCTTCTTCTCCTGCGCTCCTCGTGGTGCTATAATGGCAGCGGTTTTGGCGGGAATATTTGTGGCAATCAGCAATGCACAGTCTTTGCAATAAGTCACAGTTCAATCACAGTTCCAAGGCACACATGACCTGATTCTTCAGGCTTAAGTAGATCCTGTTCGTGACGCCAAGCTGGAGCGCCCCCAGACACAGGGCCGCGGGGAACTCGGTCCGGAGTTGTCATTGTGGCTAAACCCGGTCCGTGACCCTGCTAAGGGGCGTCCAATAAAAGGTGATAGTGCATAGTGCAGAACGCGAGGAATAACAAGGACACAGGGTTGCAGTTTCTTTACCTTTTTACTGAAGGATTCGGGATCCGCAATCCAGAGCACTGTTAACAGGGCTGGCTGAGACCCGCCGGTCCGAAGGCACATCCAGAGTTCCCTTTGCAGGTGGAAATCGTTGCCTACCACTAGCGCCTGTGTGTTGTTGTCCTTCCCTGCTGAGCATTCGGGATAGTCCTCACAACTTCTGTTCTTGTTCTTTCTGGTTCTTTCTATTCTCCGTCCCCCAAGTTTGTTATGGCTAGGACGCACCCGTTTGACGGGAAGGCTCGGAGCTATTCTGGGACCCTAGAGATGCCCCTCTCCACGCTTGCCCCCTATGTCTGCTTAGGTGATGTACGGTAGACAGCCAACCTATAATTAACTGCCCTGTGGTATTTGAAGTAAGGCATAGAGTCAGTTACTTCCTCGGTGTTCCGGTCACCGGCTACGCGCCTCAGTAGGATGTTGCCGTTCTCGGGGCACGACTCCTACTGGTTCTCCTTTGTGCTTGATCTCGTTTCTCACTGTCCACAATATCCTTTGCTTCATGTCCTTTCTTTAGATGCCGCTGCAAGGTAGTGCAGGCGCGGCTCTATAACGATCTGTCCTTGTCGCTAAGTCACTGCCAGGTTCCCACGCCTGACAGGGACCCCTCTGAATCTTCCCCGCAACACCCCCTGCCACGGGATGTTGCCAGGGCAAAACCCAGCCAGCTTCTCTCTAACTTCCTACCCAACCCCTAGTTTTACCAGTGTGAGGAGTGGCCTAATAAATAAAACCTTTTGCTCCCCCTAGTGGCCGGAGTGTGAAGTGTAATGTGTGCTTGTGATACCTGGTCAGGTGAACTCCTTTAGTGCCATCAGACGTACCATCACTCCCCTTAGTGGCAGAGTGACACTACTGCAACGACCAGGTCTCTGGGGTGCTGCATGTGCAATATTTGTGGCACACATGTGGCATGTGTGTGCCGCATCAGTACCACAAAGACGGGCGTCAGGGAAGAGGCGTTACAGTAAGCGCTGTTCTCCAGCGGCAGGTGCTGAACACGACTTTCATCATTCTTCTCTGCTCTGCTGGTGATGAGAGTTACATTTAAGTAATAAAAAGAGAGACAGCAGGCAGGACTATTACTCCCATCAGCCTACCCCTGCTGCTGCTGATAACAGTGACAGCAGGAATGGTTTATGGGAGTATTCATCTGCTGCTCCTGCGCTGTAAATAAATACGGTAATTTAAAAAAATGGCATGGGTTCTCCCCTATTTTTAATAACCAGCCAGATGAAACTCACAGCTGATGGCTGTCAGCTTCAGCAAAGTTGGATGTCAAGTATAGAGGGGTCCCCACACCCCCATTTTTGACAACCAGCTTTGCTAAAGCTCACAGCTGGGGGCTGGTATTCTCAGGCTGGTAAGGGGCCATGGATATTGACCCCCCCAGCCTAAAAATAGCAGCCATCAGCTGCCCAGAAAAGGCACATCTATTAGATGAACCAATTCTGGAGCTTTGCTCGGCTCTTCCCACTTGCCCTGTAGCGGTGGCAAGTGCGGTAATATTTGTGTGGTTGATGTCACCGGTGACATCAAGCACATGGCTTAGTAATGGAGAAGCGTCTATAAGAATCCTATCCATTACTAATCCTATAGTTGTATGGTAAATAAAGTTTCATGAACCATTTTTGGATTTGTGGCAACTTGTTCCACTCAGTTTAAAACTTTTTTCCTTTTGGACCATTGGGAGTTAATGTCAGTTTCTTTCCCAAGCTGGCAATCTGATGTTACTGCAGTGCTGCTGTGTCAGCTGCTGCAGGTGGTGATCACTCCCACTATCTTTTAAAAGGTCACCTGATGCATTAGCTGACTGTTGGTGATACAGTTCCTTTCTGGAGACCAGCCTAACAGGAGCAATGCTCTGGTGTCAGCAACGTCTGGTGGTTGGAGTCCAGTTGCTGTTGTTTTCTGCTAAGCTAAGTGTGGTGTTTTTCTTACCTTGTCCCCTTGGTGTTTGTCACTTCCACCTGTGTGTGTTATCTGCAGAGGTGAGGCTAGTGCTACTTGCCAGCCAGTGCACTCACCAGGGCAGAGTTAGGTGACAGTTAGGGACAAGGTATCCTGACGGCGGTGGAGGGAATGACCTGCATAAGGCATTAGGGGAGTGCAGGGACAGGCTCAGGTTTGAGCTCACGTGGTTACCATTCCTTTATTCCCTATTGGTAGGGCCTTCCTCTCCCATACACCATCCCTGTTGTATGTGTATTGTGCCATTAGCTGACCGACCACACAGCCAGAATAAAGTCCTTTATTTGAAAAAAATGACACAAACTCCTTTATTATTCTCAATTAAACCATACCTTATTCCTGCGAAGCCCTCTATCTCCTGTAAAATAAAAAAACTGCAATATACCATACTTGTCCGTCGTGTCCCATGCAGTAATCCTTGTCTGAGGGATATACAGTTTTCAACCTGGACGGTGTCAAGATGTGATCCTGGCTGAAAACCATTGGTGAATGAGCTACTGGGAATGCAGTGACATCATAGAGGTAACCTGCGGTCACTGACCTCCATTCCCAGCAGGGCTGAGCTGTGATCAGATCTTTGCTATCCCAGTGAGCGCTCACGGCTCACGGCTCACGGTTCTATCGGAGATGTCACAGAAGTCACCGCAGTTGGGAACGGAGCTCAGTGACCGGAGGTTACTTCTATGACATCACCCCCTGTCACTAATGCCGCATTCCCAGCAGCTCATTCACTAGTGGTTTTCAGCCGGGACAGTCTCATCTTGACACGGTCCAGGTTGAAAACAAATTATCCCCCAGACATTACCTGTTATGACCTGGTGGTAAGGACAATAATGGACCTGGTGGTTAAGAGCACACGGAATGACCTGATAGTTACAAATAATATAGGACAAGCTCTGAGACGTGGGAACTCTGCTGACCGCAATCCCTAATCCTATCACACACACTAGAAATAGCCGTGGATTGCTCCTAACGCTCCCTATGCAACTCGACACAGCCTAAGGAACTAGCTAGCCCTGAAGATAGAAAAATAAGCCTACCTTGCCTCAGAGAAATTCCCCAAAGGAAAAGGCAGCCCCCCACATATAATGACTGTGAGTAAAGATGAAAATACAAACACAGAGATGAAATAGATTTAGCAAAGTGAGGCCCGACTTACTGAACAGACTGAGGATAGGAAAGGTAACTTTGCGGTCAGCACAAAAAACTACAAAAAGAACACGCCGAGGGCGCAAAAGACCCTCCGCACCGACTCACGGTGCGGGGGCGCTCCCTCTGCGTCCCAGAGCTTCCAGCAAGCAAGACAAAAATCAAAATAGCAAGCTGGACAGAAAAATAGCAAACTAAAGAAAAATCAAGCAGGAACTTAGCTTCTGCTGGGAAGACAGGTCACAAGAACGATCCAGGAGTGAACTAGACCAATACTGGAACATTGACAGGTGGCATGGAGCAATGATCTAAGTGGAGTTAAATAGAGCAGCCAGCTAACGAATTAACCTCGTCACCTGTGGAAGGAAACTCAGAAGCCGCCGCCCCACTCACAACCAACAGAGGCAGCCCATGGACAGAACCAGCCGAAGTACCATTCATGACCACAGGAGGTAGCTTGACAACAGAATTCACAACAGTACCCCCCCCTTGAGGAGGGGTCACCGAACCCTCACCAGAGCCCCCAGGCTGACCAGGACGAGCGAAATGAAAGGCACGAACCAGATCGGCAGCATGAACATCGGAGGCAAAGACCCAGGAATTATCTTCCTGACCATAACCCTTCCACTTGACCAGGTACTGGAGTTTCCGTCTCGAAATACGAGAATCCAAAATCTTCTCCACCACATACTCCAACTCCCCCACAACCAACACCGGGGCAGGAGGATCAACGGATGCATCCACAGGCGCCACGTATCTCCGCAACAACGACCTATGGAACACATTATGGATGGCAAATGAAGCTGGAAGGGTCAAACGAAACGACACAGGCTTGAGAAACTCAGAAATCTTATACGGACCAATGAAACGAGGCTTAAACTTAGGAGAGGAAACCTTCATAGGAACATAACGAGACGACAACCAAACCAAATCCCCAACACGAAGTCGGGGACCCACACAGCGCCGGCGGTTAGCGAAACGTTGAGCCTTCTCCTGGGACAATGTTAAATTGTCCACCACATGAGTCCAAATCTGCTGCAACCTATCCACCACAGTATCTACACCAGGACAGTCCGAAGACTCAACCTGCCCTGAAGAGAAACGAGGATGGAAACCAGAATTGCAGAAAAACGGCGAAACCAAAGTAGCCGAGCTGGCCCGATTATTAAGGGCGAACTCAGCCAAAGGCAAAAAGGACACCCAATCATCCTGATCAGCAGAAACAAAGCATCTCAGATATGTTTCCAAAGTCTGAATAGTTCGTTCGGTTTGGCCATTTGTCTGAGGATGGAAAGCCGAGGAAAAAGACAAATCAATGCCCATCCTAGCACAAAAGGCTTGCCAAAACCTCGAAACAAACTGGGAACCTCTGTCAGAAACGATGTTCTCCGGAATGCCATGTAAACGAACCACATGCTGAAAAAACAATGGCACCAAATCAGAGGAGGAAGGCAATTTAGACAAGGGTACCAAATGGACCATCTTAGAGAAGCGATCACAAACCACCCAAATGACCGACATCTTTTGAGAGACAGGGAGATCCGAAATAAAATCCATAGAGATATGCGTCCAGGGCCTCTTCGGGACCGGCAAGGGCAAAAGCAACCCACTGGCACGAGAACAGCAGGGCTTAGCCCGAGCACAAGTCCCACAGGACTGCACAAAAGAACGCACATCCCGCGACAAAGACGGCCACCAAAAGGATCTAGCCATCAAATCTCTGGTACCAAAGATTCCAGGATGACCAGCCAACACTGAACAATGAACCTCAGAGATAACTCTACTAGTCCATTTATCAGGGACAAACAGTTTCTCCGCTGGGCAACGGTCAGGTCTATCAGCCTGAAATTTTTGCAGCACCCGCCGCAAATCAGGGGAGATGGCAGACAAAATTACCCCCTCTTTGAGAATACCCGCCGGCTCAGGAACACCCGGAGAGTCGGGCACAAAACTCCTTGACAGGGCATCAGCCTTCACATTCTTAGAGCCTGGAAGGTACGAAACCACAAAATCAAAGCGGGAGAAAAATAGCGACCAACGAGTCTGTCTAGGATTCAACCGTTTGGCAGACTCGAGATAAGTCAAATTCTTGTGATCCGTCAAGACCACCATGCGATGCTTGGCTCCTTCAAGCCAATGACGCCACTCCTCGAATGCCCACTTCATGGCCAACAACTCTCAATTGCCAACATCATAATTGCGCTCAGCAAGGCGAAAACTTTCTAGAAAAGAAGGCACATGGTTTCATCACCGAGCCATCAGAACTTCTTTGCGACAAAACAGCCCCTGCTCCAATCTCAGAAGCATCAACCTCGACCTGAAACGGGAGCGAATCATCTGGCTGGCACAACACAGGGGCAGAAGAAAAACGACGCTTTAACTCCTGAAAAGCTTCCACAGCCGCAGAAGACCAATTGACCACATCAGCACCCTTCTTGGTCAAATCAGTCAACGGTTTAGCAACACTAGAAAAATTACTGATGAAGCGATGATAAAAATTAGCAAAGCCCAGGAATTTTTGCAGACTCTTCACAGATGTCGGCTGAGTCCAATCATAAATGGCCTGGACTTTAACAGGGTCCATCTCGATAGTAGAAGGGGAAAAAATGAAACCCAAAAATGAAACCTTCTGAACTCCAAAGAGACACTTTGACCCCTTCACAAACAAAGAATTCGCACAAAGGACCTGGAACACCATTCTGACCTGCTTCACGTGAGACTCCCAATCATCCGAAAAGACCAAAATATCATCCAAATATACAATCAGGAATTTATCCAGGTACTCTCGGAAGATGTCATGCATAAAGGACTAAAATACTGATGGAGCATTGGAAAGCCCGAATGGCATAACCAGGTACTCAAAATGGCCCTCGGGCGTATTAAATGCTGTTTTCCATTCATCGCCCTGTTTAATACGCACAAGATTATACGCACCACGAAGATCTATCTTGGTGAACCAACAAGCCCCCTTAATCCGAGCAAACAAATCAGACAGCAGCGGCAAAGGATACTGAAATTTGACTGTGATCTCATTAAGAAGGCGGTAATCAATACAAGGTCTCAAAGAACCATCCTTCTTGGCCACAAAAAAGAACCCTGCTCCCAATGGTGACGACGAAGGGCGAATATATGACCCTTCTCCAAGGATTCCTTTACATAACTCCGCATAGCGGCGTGCTCTGGCACAGATAAATTGAACAGTCGGCCCTTAGGAAACTTACTACCAGGAATCAAATTGATAGCACAATCGCAATCCCTATGAGGAGGTAGGGCACTGGATTTGGGCTCATCAAATACATCCCGGTAATCCGACAAAAACTCCGGGACTTCAGAAGGGGTGGATGACGAAATAGACAAAAATGGAACATCACCATGTACCCCCTGACAACCCCAGCTGGACACAGACATTGATTTCCAATCCAATACTGGATTATGGACCTGTAGCCATGGCAACCCCAAAATGACCGCATCATGCAGATTATGCAACACCAAAATGCGAATATACTCCTGATGTGTAGGAGCCATGCACATAGTCAATTGGGTCCAGTACTGAGGTTTATTCTTGGCCAAAGGCGTAGCATAAATTCCTCTCAATGGAATAGGATACTGCAAGGGCTCCAAGAAAAAACCACAGCGCCTAGCAAACTCCAAGTCCATCAAATTCAGGGCAGTGCCTGAATCCACAAATGCCATAACAGAATAGGATGACAAAGAGCAAATCAGAGTAACGGACAAAAGAAATTTCGACTGTACCGTACCAATGGTGGCAGACCTAGCGAAACGCTTAGTGCGCTTAGGACAATTGGAGATAGCATGAGTGGAATCAACACAGTAAAAACACAGCCCATTCCGACGTCTGTGTTCTTGCCGTTCAGCTCTGGTCAAAGTCCCATCACATTGCATAGGCTCAGGTCTATGCTCAGATAATACCGCCAAATGGAGCACAGCTTTACGCTCACGCAAGCGTCGATCGATCTGAATGGCCAAAGACATAGACTCATTCAGACCAGCAGGCATGGGAAATCCCACCATGACATCCTTAAGGCCTTCAGAGAGACCCTTTCTGAAAATTGCTGCCAGGGCACATTCATTCCACTGAGTGAGTACAGACCACTTCCTAAACTTCTGACAATATATCTCTACCTCATCCTGACCCTGACACAGAGCCAGCAAGATTTTCTCTGCCTGATCCACTGAATTTGGTTCATCATAAAGCAATCCGAGCGCCAGAAAAAACGCATCAACATCACGCAATGCCGGATCTCCTGGCGCAAGGGAAAATGCCCAGTCTTGAGTGTCGCCACGTAACAAAGAAATAATGATTTTCACTTGTTGAACAGGGTCACCTGAGGAGCGAGGTTTCAAAGCAAGAAACAATTTACAATTATTTTTGAAATTCAGAAACTTAGATCTATCCCCAAAAAACAAATCAGGAATTGGAATCCTAGGCTCTAACATCGGATTCTGAACCACAAAATCTTGAATGTTTTGTACCCTTGCAGTGAGATTATTCATACAAGAGGACAGACCTTGAATGTCCATATCTACACCTGTATCCTGAACCACCCAGAGGTAAAGGGGAAAAGAGAGACAAAACACACTGCAAAGAAAAAAAATGGTCTCAGAACTTCTCTTATCCCTCTATTGAGATGCATTAATACTTTGGGCCACCTGTACTGTTATGACCTGGTGGTAAGGACAATAATGGACCTGGTGGTTAAGAGCACACGGAATGACCTGATAGTTACAAATAATATAGGACAAGCTCTGAGACGTGGGAACTCTGCTGACCGCAATCCCTAATCCTATCACACACACTAGAAATAGCCGTGGATTGCTCCTAACGCTCCCTATGCAACTCGACACAGCCTAAGGAACTAGCTAGCCCTGAAGATAGAAAAATAAGCCTACCTTGCCTCAGAGAAATTCCCCAAAGGAAAAGGCAGCCCCCCACATATAATGACTGTGAGTAAAGATGAAAATACAAACACAGAGATGAAATAGATTTAGCAAAGTGAGGCCCGACTTACTGAACAGACTGAGGATAGGAAAGGTAACTTTGCGGTCAGCACAAAAAACTACAAAAAGACCACGCCGAGGGCGCAAAAGACCCTCCACACCGACTCACGGTGCGGAGGCGCTCCCTCTGCGTCCCAGAGCTTCCAGCAAGCAAGACAAAAATCAAAATAGCAAGCTGGACAGAAAAATAGCAAACTAAAGAAAAAACAAGCAGGAACTTAGCTTCTGCTGGGAAGACAGGTCACAAGAACGATCCAGGAGTGAACTAGACCAATACTGGAACATTGACAGGTGGCATGGAGCAATGATCTAAGTGGAGTTAAATAGAGCAGCCAGCTAACGAATTAACCTCGTCACCTGTGGAAGGAAACTCAGAAGCCGCCGCCCCACTCACAACCAACAGAGGCAGCCCATGGACAGAACCAGCCGAAGTACCATTCATGACCACAGGAGGGAGCTTGACAACAGAATTCACAACAATTACCCCCAGGATTACTGCGTGGGACACAATGACAGACAGGTATTGTATATTGTTGATTTATTATTTTACTTTTATTACAGGAGATCGAGGGCTTCCCTGGAATTAAGCTTAATAATAAAAATGGAAAGCTGTGTTTTGTTTTTATTTCACATAAAATACTTTATTCTTGCTGTGTCTTTATTTACCATACAACTGTAGGATTAGTAATGGATAGGTGTCTTATAGACGCTTCTCCTTTACTAAGCCGTGGGCTTGATGTCACCGGTGACATCAACCCCACAACTATTACCCCACTTTCCACCTCTACAGGGGGTGGGGGGTTCTGTGGTTTTGGCACCTCATGGGCTCCCCCAGTGGGTCATGACACCTGCAAACCATAACCGTATAATCTGGCACTCCTTCCCTTCCGAGCTCTGCCATGCACCCAAACAGTGATTTACCCCCACATATGGGGTATCAGCATACTCAGGACAAATTGCACAACAACTTTTGGGGTCCAAGTTCTCCTGTTACCTTTGGGAAAATAAAAAATTGGGGGCGAAAATATCATTTTTTGTGAAAAAAATATGATTTTTTAAATTATTACAGTTCTACGTTATAAACTTCTGTTATGTACTTCAGGGTTCAAAGTGCCCACCACACTCTAGATAAGTTCCTTAGGGGGTCTAGCTTTCAAAATGGCATCACTTTTGGGGGGGTTTCCACTGTTTAGGCACATCAGGGGCTCTCCAAATGCGATATGGCATCTGATCTTAATTCCAGCCAATTTTGCGTTGAAAAAGTAAAGCGGTGCTCCCTCCCTTCCAAGCTCTGCCATGCACCCAAACAGTGGTTTAGCCCCACATATCGGGTATCAGCATACTCAGGACAAATCGCACAACTTTTGAGGTCCAATTTCTCCTGATACCCTTGGGAAAATAAAAAATTTTGGGCGAAAATATCATTTTTGTGCAAAAAATATGATTTTTTATTTTTACGGCTCTACATTATAAACTTATGTGCAGCATTTGGGGGTTCAAATTGCTCACCACACATCTACATAAGTTACATGGGGGGTCTAGTTTCCAAAATGGTGTCACTGTTGGGAGATTTCCACTGTTTAGGCACATCCGGGCCTCTCCAAATGAGACATGACATCGGATCTCAATTCCAGCCAAGTTTGCATTGAAAAACTAAAACGGCGCTCCTTCCCTTCCAAGCTCTGCCATCCTGTTGTGAATTCTGTGGCTGAATTCACTCCTGTGGTCACAAGTGGTACTGCAGCTTCTGAGCTTCCTCCCTCAGGTGTTCTGGTGAGCTCGTTAACTGCTTCATTACTTAACTCCGCCTGATGCTGCTATCCTTGCTCCTTGTCAATGTTTCAGTGTTGGATCTGAGCTTCTCCTGATTGTTCCTGTGACCTGCTGCTCTGTATAGCTAAGTGCTTTTTGCTTTTTTGTTGCTTTTTTTCTGTCCAGCTTGTCTTTTGTTTTGCTGGAAGCTCTGAGACGCAAAGGGTGTACCGCCGTGCCGTTAGTTCGGCACGGTAGGTTTTTTTATGCCCCCTTTGCGTGGTTTTGCTTTAGGGTTTTTTGTAGACTGCAAAGTTCGCTTTACTGTCCTCGCTCTGTCCTAGAATATCGGGCCCCACTTTGCTGAATCTATTTCATCCCTACGTTTTGTCTTTTCATCTTACTCACAGTCATTATATGTGGGGGGCTGCCTTTTCCTTTGGGGAATTTCTCTGGGGCAAGTCAGGCCTATTTTTCTATCTTCAGGCTAGCTAGTTTCTTAGGCTGTGCCGAGTTGCCTAGGTAGTTGTTAGGCGCAATCCACAGCCGCTTTTAGTTGTGTTTAGGATAGGATCAGGTGTGCAGTCTACAGAGTTTCCACGTCTCAGAGCTCGTTCTTGTATTTTTGGGTATTTGTCAGATCACTGTGTGCGCTCTGATCGCTAAGCACACTGTGTTTCTGGATTGCCTTCATAACACCTGTCATTAGCAAACATAACAGTACAAGGAGCCTAACTAATGATTCTCAATAGAGGGAAAGAAAAAGTTCTGACATCATTTTTTTTTTTTTTTTCTGCTCTGTGTTCACTTTTTTTTTTTCCCCTAGACATTTGGGTGATTCTGGACACAGGTGTGGACCTGGATATTCAGGGTCTGTGCTCTTCAATGGATAATCTCGTTATAAATGTACAAAAAATTCAAGATACTATTGATCAGAAATCTATGTTAGAACCAAGAATTCCTATTCCTGATTTGTTTTTTGGAGATAGAACTAAGTTTCTAAGTTTCAAAAATAATTGTAAGCTATTTCTGGCCTTGAAACCTCATTCTTCTGGTAATCCTATTCAACAGGTTTTGATTATTATTTCTTTTTTGCGCGGCGACCCTCAAGACTGGGCATTTTCTCTTGCACCAGGAGACCCTGCATTGAGTAGTGTCGATGCGTTTTTCCTGGCGCTCGGATTGCTGTACGATGAGCCTAATTCAGTGGATCAGGCTGAGAAAAATTTGCTGGCTTTGTGCCAGGGTCAGGATGATATAGAAGTATATTGTCAGAAATTTAGGAAATGGTCAGTACTCACTCAGTGGAATGAATCTGCGCTGGCAGCTTTGTTCAGAAAGGGTCTCTCTGAGGCTCTTAAGGATGTCATGGTGGGATTTCCTATGCCTGCTGGTTTGAATGAGTCTTTGTCTTTGGCCATTCAGATCGGTCGACGCTTGCGCGAGCGTAAATCTGTGCACCATTTGGCGGTACTGCCTGAGGTTAAACCTGAGCCTATGCAGTGCGATAGGACTATGACTAGAGTTGAACGGCAGGAATACAGACGTCTGAATGGTCTGTGTTTCTACTGTGGTGATTCCACTCATGCTATTTCTGATTGTCCTAAGCGCACTAAGCGGTCCGCTAGGTCTGCCGTCATTGGTACTGTACAGTCCAAATTCCTTCTGTCCATTACCTTGATATGCTCTTTGTCGTCGTTTTCTGTCATGGCGTTTGTGGATTCGGGCGCTGCCCTGAATCTGATGGATTTGGACTATGCTAAACGTTGTGGGTTTTTCTTGGAGCCTTTGCGGTGTCCTATTCCATTGAGAGGAATTGATGCTACACCTTTGGCCAAGAATAAACCTCAATACTGGGCCCAGCTGACCATGTGCATGGCTCCTGCACATCAGGAAGTTATTCGCTTTCTGGTGTTGCATAATCTGCATGATGTGGTCGTGTTGGGGTTGCCATGGCTACAAACCCATAATCCAGTATTGGATTGGAATTCCATGTCGGTATCCAGCTGGGGTTGTCAGGGGGTACATGGTGATGTTCCATTTTTGTCGATTTCGTCATCCACCCCTTCTGAGGTCCCAGAGTTCTTGTCTGATTATCAGGATGTATTTGAAGAGCCCAAGTCCGATGCTCTACCTCCGCATAGGGATTGTGATTGTGCTATCAATTTGATTCCTGGTAGTAAATTCCCTAAAGGTCGATTATTTAATTTATCCGTACCCGAACACGCCGCTATGCGCAGTTATGTGAAGGAATCCCTGGAGAAGGGACATATTCGCCCATCGTCATCACCACTGGGAGCAGGGTTCTTCTTTGTAGCCAAGAAGGATGGTTCGCTGAGACCGTGTATTGATTACCGCCTTCTTAATAAGATCACTGTTAAATTTCAGTATCCCTTGCCATTGTTATCTGACTTGTTTGCTCGGATTAAGGGGGCTAGTTGGTTCACTAAGATAGATCTTCGTGGTGCGTATAATCTGGTGAGAATCAGGCAAGGAGATGAATGGAAAACTGCATTCAATACGCCCGAGGGTCATTTTGAGTATCTAGTGATGCCGTTCGGACTTGCCAATGCTCCATCTGTGTTTCAGTCTTTTATGCATGACATCTTCCGTGAGTATCTGGATAAATTCCTGATTGTTTACTTGGATGACATTTTGATCTTCTCAGATGATTGGGAGTCTCATGTGAAGCAGGTCAGAATGGTTTTTCAGGTCCTGCGTGCTAACTCTTTGTTTGTGAAGGGATCAAAGTGTCTCTTCGGTGTGCAGAAAGTTTCATTTTTGGGGTTCATCTTTACCCCTTCTACTATCGAGATGGATCCAGTTAAGGTCCAAGCCATCCAGGATTGGATTCAGCCGACATCTCTGAAAAGTCTGCAAAAGTTCCTGGGCTTTGCTAATTTTTATCGTCGCTTCATCTGTAATTTTTCTAGCATTGCCAAACCATTGACCGATTTGACCAAGAAGGGTGCTGATTTGGTTAATTGGTCTTCTGCTGCTGTGGAAGCTTTTCAGGAGTTGAAGCGTCGTTTTTGTTCTGCCCCTGTGTTGTGTCAGCCAGATGTTTCTCTTCCGTTCCAGGTCGAGGTTGATGCTTCTGAGATTGGAGCAGGGGCGGTTTTGTCACAGAGAGGTTCTGATTGCTCAGTGATGAAACCATGTGCTTTCTTTTCCAGGAAGTTTTCGCCCGCTGAGCGTAATTATGATGTGGGCAATCGAGAGTTGCTGGCCATGAAGTGGGCATTCGAGGAGTGGCGTCATTGGCTTGAAGGAGCTAAGCATCGCATGGTGGTATTGACTGATCATAAGAACTTGACTTATCTCGAGTCTGCCAAGCGCTTGAATCCTAGACAGGCCCGTTGGTCGCTATTTTTCTCCCGCTTTGATTTTGTGATTTCGTACCTTCCGGGCTCTAAAAATGTGAAGGCGGATGCTCTGTCTAGGAGTTTTGTGCCCGACTCTCCGGGTTTATCTGAGCCAGCGGGTATCCTCAAGGAAGGAGTCATTGTGTCTGCCATCTCCCCTGATTTGCGGCGGGTGCTGCAAAAATTTCAGGCGAATAAACCTGATCGTTGTCCAGCAGAGAAACTGTTCGTCCCTGATAGGTGGACTAATAAACTTATCTCTGAACTTCATTGTTCGGTGTTGGCTGGTCATCCTGGAATCTTTGGTACCAGAGAGTTAGTGGCTAGATCCTTCTGGTGGCCATCTCTGTCACGGGATGTACGTACTTTTGTGCAGTCCTGTGGGATTTGTGCTAGGGCTAAGCCCTGCTGTTCTCGTGCCAGTGGGTTGCTTTTGCCCTTGCCGGTCCCAAAGAGGCCTTGGACACATATTTCGATGGATTTCATTTCTGACCTTCCCGTTTCTCAAAAGATGTCAGTCATTTGGGTGGTCTGTGATCGCTTTTCTAAAATGGTCCATCTGGTGCCCTTGGCTAAATTGCCTTCCTCCTCTGATTTGGTACCTTTGTTCTTTCAGCATGTGGTTCGGTTGCATGGCATTCCTGAGAATATTGTTTCTGACAGAGGTTCCCAGTTTGTTTCAAGGTTTTGGCGAGCCTTTTGTGGTAGGATGGGCATTGACCTATCCTTTTCCTCGGCTTTCCATCCTCAGACTAATGGCCAGACCGAACGAACCAATCAGACCT
Organism: Ranitomeya imitator; assembly: GCF_032444005.1. Classification (NCBI taxonomy): domain Eukaryota; kingdom Metazoa; phylum Chordata; class Amphibia; order Anura; family Dendrobatidae; genus Ranitomeya; species Ranitomeya imitator. Next base: position 641,219,583 of record NC_091283.1, on the reverse strand, counting down.
TGGAAACATATCTGAGATGTTTTGTTTCTGCAGACCAGGATGATTGGGTGTCCTTTTTGCCGTTGGCTGAGTTCGCCCTTAATAATCGGGCCAGCTCGGCTACCTTGGTTTCTCCATTTTTTTGCAATTCTGGGTTCCATCCTCATTTCTCTTCAGGACAGGTTGAGTCTTCGGACTGTCCTGGTGTGGATTCTGTGGTGGATAGGTTGCAGCAGATCTGGACTCAGGTAGTGGACAATTTGATCTTGTCCCAGGAGAAAGCTCAACTTTTCGCTAATCGCAGATGCCGTGTGGGTCCCCGACTTCGTGTTGGGGATCTGGTTTCGTTATCTTCTCGTCATATTCCTATGAAGGTTTCCTCTCCTAAATTTAAACCTCGTTTTATTGGTCCGTATAGGATTTCTGAGGTTCTCAATCCTGTGTCTTTTCGTTTGACCCTCCCAGACTCCTTTTCCATACATAATGTATTCCATAGGTCGTTGTTGCGGAGATACGTGGCACCTATGGTTCCATCTGTTGAGCCTCCTGCCCCGGTTTTGGTGGAGGGGGAATTGGAGTATATTGTGGAGAAGATTTTGGATTCTCGTGTTTCTAGACGGAAACTCCAGTATCTGGTTAAATGGAAGGGTTATGCTCAGGAAGATAATTCCTGGGTTTTTGCCTCTGATGTTCATGCTTCCGATCTTGTTCGTGCCTTTCATGCGGCTCATCCTGGTCGGCCTGGGGGCTCTGGTGAGGGTTCGGTGACCCCTCCTCAAGGGGGGGGTACTGTTGTGAATTCTGTGGCTGAATTCACTCCTGTGGTCACAAGTGGTACTGCAGCTTCTGAGCTTCCTCCCTCAGGTGTTCTGGTGAGCTCGTTAACTGCTTCATTACTTAACTCCGCCTGATGCTGCTATCCTTGCTCCTTGTCAATGTTTCAGTGTTGGATCTGAGCTTCTCCTGATTGTTCCTGTGACCTGCTGCTCTGTATAGCTAAGTGCTTTTTGCTTTTTTGTTGCTTTTTTTCTGTCCAGCTTGTCTTTTGTTTTGCTGGAAGCTCTGAGACGCAAAGGGTGTACCGCCGTGCCGTTAGTTCGGCACGGTGGGTTTTTTTATGCCCCCTTTGCGTGGTTTTGCTTTAGGGTTTTTTGTAGACTGCAAAGTTCGCTTTACTGTCCTCGCTCTGTCCTAGAATATCGGGCCCCACTTTGCTGAATCTATTTCATCCCTACGTTTTGTCTTTTCATCTTACTCACAGTCATTATATGTGGGGGGCTGCCTTTTCCTTTGGGGAATTTCTCTGGGGCAAGTCAGGCCTATTTTTCTATCTTCAGGCTAGCTAGTTTCTTAGGCTGTGCCGAGTTGCCTAGGTAGTTGTTAGGCGCAATCCACAGCCGCTTTTAGTTGTGTTTAGGATAGGATCAGGTGTGCAGTCTACAGAGTTTCCACGTCTCAGAGCTCGTTCTTGTATTTTTGGGTATTTGTCAGATCACTGTGTGCGCTCTGATCGCTAAGCACACTGTGTTTCTGGATTGCCTTCATAACACCTGTCATTAGCAAACATAACACCATCCGTCCCAACAGTGGTTTACCCCCACATATGATATGGGGTATCAGCATACTCAGGACAAGTTGCACAATAACTTTTGAGGTCCATTATCTTCTGTTACCCTTGGGAAAATAAAAAATTGCGGATGAAAAGATCATTTTTGTGAAAAAAAATAAGATTTTTTATTTTTATGGATCTACATTATAAACTTCTGTGCAGCACTTGGGGGTTCAAAGTGCTCACCACACATCTAGATAAGTTCCTTGGGGGGTCTAGTTTCCAAAATGGTGTCACGGTTGGGGGATTTCTACTGTTTAGGCAGATCAAGGGCTCTCCAAACGCAACATGGCATCCGATCTCAATTCCAGCCAAGTTTGCATTGAAATAGTAAAATGACGCTTCTTCCCTTCTGTGCTCTGTCATGCACCCAAACAGTAGTTTAGCTGCACATACGGAGCATCAGTGTTCTCAGGACAAATTGCACAAAGACTTTTGGGATCCAATTTCTCCTGTTACCCTTGGTAAAATAAAAAAAATTTGGTCTAAATTAAATTTTTTGTGAAAAAAGTTAAATGTTCATTTTTTTTTAAACATTCCAAAAATTCCTGTGAAACACCTGAAGGGTTAATGAACATCTTGAATGTGGTTTAGAGCAACTTGAGGGGTGCAGTTTATTAGAATGGTGTTACTTTTGGGTATTTTCTATCATATAGACCCCTCAAAGTGACTTTTATTGTGAGGCGGTCCCTAAAAAAAAATGGTGTTGTAAAAATGAGAAATCGCTGTACAACTTTTAACCCTAATAACTTCCTATCAAAAAAAGTTGGTTCCAAAATTGTGCTGATGTAAAGTAGACATGTGGGAAATGTTACTTATTAAGTGTTTTATGTGACGTATTTAAGGGCATGAAATTCAAATTTGGAAAATTGTGAAATTTTCAAAATTTTTGCCAAATTTCACATTTTTTCATAAATAATCACAAGTCATATCAAATAAATTGGATATTTGACTGTTTCTTTATGAGAACAGGGCTAGTGACAATGATTTGGAATGGCAGCAGCAGCTTTTCATTTGTTTATTTTTTATCCATTTTTTATTTATTTAATTTTGTTTTATTTGCTTTCATTTATTTCACATACTACCAGGGGCGGATTATAAGGGGGTCAATCTGGGCGGTAGGGATGTGGGGGGGCCCTGGGCTACTGCACAGATTGCCCTCCGGCTGCCGCCATCAGGGCATTACTGCACGTGCCCCTATCAGTTATGTGCCCCCGGACCCGGTGGGCAGAGAGAGGGGGCCCCCTACCCGCGCTGCAGCGGTTTCCTATTGATGTGCGGACGCGCGCCCGCACGTCAATAGTTAACAACAGCCACCAGCCAATTGACGTCATTGTCAGTCGCAGGTGAGTGCGCGCTGCTGTAGGGAGCTTGCCGCCTGGAGCGCTGGTCAGGTGAGGAGAACTTGTTTTTTCTTTTTTTTCTATAACCCGGTGGAGACACTGGGGGCAATGCTGGAGGACACACTGGGGTAGATGATTGCTGGATACACTGACTGGGGCAATGCTGGAGACACTGGGGCAATGCTGGAGTACTGGGGCAGAAAATTCTGGACACACTGGGGGCAATGCTGGAGGACACACTGGGGCAGATGATTGCTGGAGACACTGGGGCAATGCTGGAGACACTGGGGCAATGCTGGAGACACTGGGGCAGATTGCTGGACACACTAGGGGCAATGCTGGAGGACACACTGGGGCAGATGATTGCTGGACACACTGGGGCAATGCTGGAGACACTGGGGCAATGCTGGAGACACTAGGGCAATGCTGGACACACTGGGGCAGATTGCTGGACACACTGTGGGCAATGCTGGACAATTGGACATACTGGGGCATATTGCTGGCGAGGACACACTTGGGGCAATGCTGGACATACTGGGGCAGATTGCTGGACACACTGGTGGTAATATGCTGGACACACTGGGGGCAATGCTGGACATACTGGGGTAGATTGCTGGACACACTGGTGGTAATATGCTGGACACACTGGTGCAGATTGCTGGACACACTGTCCGTGGGCAATGCTGGAGACACTGGGGCATATTGCTGGACAGGAGACACTGGGGGCAATGTTGGACATAATTGGGCAGATTGCTGGACACACTGGGGGCAATGCTGGAGGACACACTGGGGCAGATGATTGCTGGAGACACTGGGGCAATGCTGGACACACTTGGGCAGATTGCTGGACACACTGTGGGCAATGCTGGACAATTGGACATACTGGGGCATATTGCTGGACAGGACACACTTGGGGCAATGCTGGACATACTGGGGCAGATTGCTGGACACACTGGTGGTAATATGCTGGACACACTGGGGGCAATGCTGGACATACTGGGGTAGATTGCTGGACACACTGGTGGTAATATGCTGGACACACTGGTGCAGATTGCTGGTCACACTGTCCGGGGGCAATGCTGGAGACACTGGGGCAATGCTGGAGACACTGGGGCAGATTGCTGGACACACTGGGGGCAATGCTGGACAATTGGACATACTGGGGCAGATTGTTGAACACACTGTCTGGGGGCAATGCTGGAGACACTGGGGCAATGCTGGAGACACTGGGGCAATGCTGGACACTGAGGCAGATTGCTGGACACACTGTGGGCAATGCTGGACAATTGGACATACTGGGGCAGATTGTTGAACACACTGTCTGGGTGCAATGCTGGAGACACTGGGGCAATGCTGGAGACACTGGGGCAATGCTGGAGACACTGGGGCAATGCTGGACACTGGGGCAGATTGCTGGACACACTGTGGGCAATGCTGGACAATTGGACATACTGGGGCAGATTGTTGAACACACTGCCTGGGTGCAATGCTGGAGACACTGGGGCAATGCTGGAGACACTGGGGCAATGCTGGAGACACTGGGGCAATGCTGGACACTGGGGCAGATTGCTGGACACACTGTGGGCAATGCTGGACAATTGGACATACTGGGGCAGATTGTTGAACACACTGTCTGGGTGCAATGCTGGAGACACTGGGGCAATGCTGGAGACACTGGGGCAATGCTGGAGACACTGGGGCAATGCTGGACACTGGGGCAGATTGCTGGACACACTGTGGGCAATGCTGGACAATTGGACATACTGGGGCAGATTGCTGGACACACTGTCTGGAGGCAATGCTGGACACACTGGGGCAGATTGCTGGACACACACTGTGGGCAATGCTGGACAATTGGACATACTGGGGCAGATTGCTGGACACACTGTCTGGGGGCAATGCTGGACACACTGGGGCAGATTGCTGGACACACTGGGGGCAATATGCTGGAGTCAGACACTGGGGCAGATTGCTGGACACTGTCTGGGGGCAATGCTGGACACACTGGGGCAGATTGCTGGACACTGGGGCAATATGGTGGACATACTGGGGCAGATTGCTGGACACACTGGGGGTAATATGCTGGACACACTGGGGCAGATTGCTGGACACACTGGGGGCAGGACTGGAGGCATGGGCAGAATGTAGATACGGGGCATGATTGGAGACACGGGGCAGAATGAAAGACATGGGGCAGGATTGGATCATGGGGCAGGATGGATACGATGGAGACAGATGGGGCAGGATGAGGAGATCATATGGGGTAGAATGGATACTCATGAGGGCAGGATGCAAGAACATATGGCTGGAGCCCTGAATGATATAAACGGGGCCAGGATGGGGAATATTATTACCATAGGGGCTAATTAAGGGATATTATTACTGCAGTGATGTATTTATTTTATTTTTTGAGTATACTGTTTTAAATGGGGGGGGCGGTCCTGTTACTGTGTAGAGTGACACTATATCGCCTTTTTTTCTTCATGTGGTGTAATGTAGAAGTTGTGAAAAATTAAGTAATGTGTTCTGCAAGCGGAGCTTGAGATAACTGTGTTATTTCCTGCAGAAACAAGTCCTGGCTGGAAGAAATGATGGCGGTCTGTGCTGGATGAAAGATGAAGGACTTCACCTAGAGACGTCACTGGTGAGTCAGTGTTACCTATACACTGACACTATACACTGTTTACTGTATACTATATACAGAGGTCCTGTGTACAAAGTCACCAGTGATCACTGTATTACCTATACATTATATACAGAGCTCCTGTGTATAATGTCACTAATGTCTACTAAGTACAGATCTTCTGTGAATACTGGCACTTATGGTGATAGTATTGTGTTGTTTTTTTTTATTACTGATCAGTATTGTAGTATTCAGTCACTATGTGGTGGTAATATGCGGCCTGGAAATGGTGTTGTGGTATTTGTCCCTTGTATGTGCTATTTGGTCACCAAGAGGTGGTAATATGTGGTCTTGACAACGTATTTGTTCCCTGTATGTGATATTATTCGATCACTGTGGTTGTAATTTGTGGTCTGGTCATGGTTCGGTGGTATTTGTTCCTTGTATGTGATATTGGTCAAAATATACCTAAATTGTATTGCATATTTTAACAAATATTTAATGGGTTACAGTAGAGTAGGGCCCGGCCATTTTTCTGGAATAATCTGGTTCAGGTATAACATGACCCCCGTCACATGACCCCCGTCACATGACTCCCGTCACATGACTCCCGTCACATGACTCCCGTCACATGACTCCCGTCACATGACCGGGGGGGCCCACAGTGTCTGAACAGCCCGGGGCCCTGGCTACCCTTAATCCACCCCTGCATACTACTGTTACTTTCGCAAGGGTAACAGGAGAAAATGGACCATACATTTTGTTGTGCAGTTTCTCCTGAGCATGCCGATATCCCATATGTGGGGGAATACTACTGTTTGGGTATACGGCAGGGCTCGGAAAGAAAAGTGTGCCATTTCACTTTTTGAATGTAAATTTAATGGAATAATTAGCGGATGCCATGTAGCGTTTGGAGAGCCCTTGATGTGCCTAAACAGTGGAAACCCCCCACAAGTGACACCAGTCTGGAAAATAGGCCCCTGAGGCTACTTTCACACTAGCGTCGTACGACGCAAGTCACAATGCGTCGTTTTGTAGAAAAAACGCATCCTGCAAAGTTGCTTGCAGGATGCATTTTTTATCCATAGACTTTTATTAGCGACGCATTGCGACGGATTTCCACACGTCGCATCCGTCATGCGATCGATGCGTCGTGTTTTGGCGGACCATCGGCACCAAAAAACGTTCTATGTAGCGTTTTTTGGTACGTCGTGTCCGCCATTTTCGACCGCACATGCGTGGCCGAAACCCCGCCCCCTCCTCCCCGCAACTCACAATGGGGCAGTGGATGCGTTGAAAAACTGCACCCGCTGCCCCCGTTGTGCGGCGCTTTCACAGCATGCGTCGGCACGTCGGCATTGTAGTGATCAGTACTTTGCAGTCACCAGTACATTATGCCTAGCTCATGCTTCTGGAGACATGCACCTGTAAATTAAGCGGGCTCTCATCACTACAGAAATGCCAAACATGTGGGTGCTAAATGTGATTTAGGCACAATGGGGCTCAGAAAGGAGGGGGAGCATTTGGATTTTGGAGTGCAGAATTTGCTGAATTTCTTTTGGGGAGTGTCATGAACCAGGGTTGTTTGGTTACCCCCGGTTCTTTTCTGAGGGGGATTTAATTATATCCCACTTCCCAGTTCCGGTTTGGAACTTGCAGCTCTCTGGCTCCCCCTTACCCTCAGGTCAGAGATGGAATTGCACCTAGGATAATTAGTCACCAGAAAGGCTGCCTTACTATGTACTGGCTATTGGGCACACTTTAGCGAGGGTGATATAACTACTCCCACTCAGGTGGGAACAATAATTATCAACACCGTCTGTCGCTGCCAGTTTTCCCAAAGGCTTAGGACGCTTCCGCTGCCATCAGCTCCTATTTCTTAATTAATAACGGGTCAGGAGCCAACCCAATTAGTAGCGAAATTTACTTCAGAGGACGTGAAAGTACGTTATAGAGCAAGGAGAAGTGAAGCTAGTAATTTTATATATTTTATTCCAAAAGGTAGGCAGTGTTTACAAAAGTATAAAAATATATTATAAAAGGAGACAAGTATCGTATGTACAGACAATTACAAAAATAAAAGTGATTAAAGATGAAAATAAACTTACAGTTGCTTATGTTCTTTCATAGCAGACCATGCGGTATGGGGGAGGGGAGATACATCAAAATGCATTGCAGAGTGTCTCTCAGCTAGTTCTCTGGACAAAGACTAGTGCAAAATGCGGTCTCCCTGTCTTATACTGTGCCCAAAACCAAGGCATTCCTCCTGTGCTGACCTCACTAGGAGGCTGAATACTCCCCTTTTTCAAAGCTATGGAAAACCATCTCTAAACATATCTCGGCTTATGAACCTCGTAGAAGGACAACACAATTATCATTATGCTCAGCATGACATGGGGGTTCATTTAAGTATAAACACGAAGTGGATACATGACCTGCTTATAGAGAAATCCGTTCCTTAAATTTTGTTGGGTTTTGATCCTAGAGATTTCAATGGGGTATAGATCTATCGGTGGACATCCGGAATATGTAACTTTTATAGCTCTATCACTAATCGGTGTCATTATATGTAACTTTTCAAGAACTTTTCAGGTGGGAGGGGGGGATGAGGGGTTTAGAACTACACAGAGCTGACAGGCAGAGTGAAAAGAAGAATTTTCTAGGCAGAGTGAAAAGGGGGGTCAGAAAGCCCACAGCGTGTGTCTGGGCCGCATGTCATTTACAAAGGCAGGAAGAGGCAGCAGCCCTGAATGTTTGTGTGCATACTCATGACACCTCCCCTTTTGGATTGCGCTACGGAGGCAGGACCTCTCGGTACTGCTCCATGCACACCTCGTCAGGTTCGCCCCGGCAGGACACCCCATCGGCATTGCCATGCTGCTCATTTTGTGTTTGACTATAAAGTTGTACTGCTGGAGGGCAAGGCTCCAGCGCAGCAACCTTCCATTTGTACCAGACACGGATTGTTGCCAGCGCAGAGGGTTGTGGTCGGTCACCACAGTGAAGGTGTGACCGTACAGGTAGGGCTGCAAATGTTGCAGTGCCCAGACCATGGCCAGGCACTCCTTCTCGATGGTGGAATAGGCCACTTCCCTCGGCAGAAGCTTCCAGCTTAGGTATAACATGGGGTGCTCTTGGCTCCATGAGTTGACCTGGCTGAGCACAGCACCGAGGCCAAACTTGCTAGCATCAGTCTGTACCAGGAACGGTCGACTGCTGTTGACTGCTTTTAACACGGGAGAGTTGCACAGGGCTGTTTTCAAAGCCCGGAAGGCCATCTCACAGCCATCCGTCCAGTCGACTGTTTGGGGTAGCCTCTTCCTGGTGAGGTCCGTCAAGGGTTTTGCCAGGCTACTATAGTTTTGTACAAAGCGCATATAGTGCCTGGCAGTGCCAGGAAGGACATCACCTGTTTCTTGGTACTGGGTGTTGGCCAGGACGCGATTGCATCCACTTTCCCCGGCTCTGGCCTCATAGAGCCCCCGCCTACCTGGTGCCCCAGGTAGTGGACTTCACTCATGCCCATCTGGCACTTTCCCGGATTGATGGTCAGGCTTGCTTGGTGAATTCACTGGAGCACCTCCTGGAGATGCTGCAGGTGTTCCTCCCTGGAAAAACTGAAGACAGCAATGTCATTCAAGTACGCCACCGCGTACTTCTCCAGTCCCTGAAGCAGGTGGCTGATCATCCGCTAAAAAGTGGCAGGGGCATTCTTCATGCCGAATGGCATGACCGTTGACTCATACAGTCCAAAGAGGGTGATAAAGGCTGACTTCTCCTGCGCTTTGGGGCTCAGGAGAATCTGCCAGTATCCCCGACTCAGATCCATTATGGACAGATATTTTGCTCCAGCTAACCGCTCAAGCAGCTCCTCAGTGCGTGGCATTTGGTGCACGTCATAGGTTGTGATGGAGTTGAGCCCCCTGTAGTCCACACAAAACCGATGTCCGATCCTTCTTTGGCATGAGGACTACAGGTGAGGCGCAAGCGCTTTTGGACCGTTGAATCACTCCCAGCTGTAACATCTCATCGATCTCCTGGCACATAACCTGCTGCACCTCATCAGAGATCAGATAGGGTGTTTGCAGTAGTGGGAAATGATTCCCGGTGTCCACCTCGTGGACCGCTAACTCAGTCCTTCTAGGTCAGTTGCAGAACAAGACCCGGAAGGGTTCCAGCTTGGTCTGCAGCTGCGAATGCTGGGGTTCGGTTAGCAAGGCGCTTACCTCCATGTCCTCGATGGACCCACCGGCCTTGGCTTGGGCCAGCATGTCCAGGAGGGAATCTTCCTCCCCGTATTTTGGGCAGGTTGCAGACCGGGAGGAGGCAGGCTTCACGTTCGTGATGAGCCTTCATCATATTGACGTGAAAGGCCTTTCACTTACTCCGAGCGTGGTCAAGAGTGACCACGTAAGTGACTTGGTTGAGCTGTTGGTGAATAATGTACGGGCCTTCCCAGGCTGCCTGAACCTTATCCTTTGGTACGGGGACTAGCACCCACACCTTTTGACCCACCTGGTAGGTAAGCTGCTGGGCATTAGGGTCGTACCAGTGCTTCTGATCAGCCTGGGATTGCGCCATGTTGTCATACACCAACTGTGCCAAGGTGTGCGCATGACATACACTACTATGGACACTTCAGAGGGGTTCGGCTCTTCTTCCCAGGATTCCCTTACCAGCCCAAGGGGTCCCCGGACTCGCCTGCCATACAGGAGCTTGAAGGGGGAAACCCCGTCGAGGCTTGCGGAAGCTTTCAGAAAGCGAAAAGCAGGTGTGGGAGGTACCGATCCCAGTCGCATCCTTGGGTATCAACCAGCATGCGTAGCATCTGTTTGAGGGTACCATTGAAGCGCTCACACAAACCATTTGTCTGGGGGTGATACGCACTCGATACCAGACGCTTCACCTGCATTTTCTTACAGAGAGCCTCCATTAGGTGAGACATGAATTGGGTCCCTTGGTTGGTAAACATCTCCTTGGGAAATAATACCTGGGAAAAGATGGCCAAAAGTTCCTCCGCCACCTTATCCACCCTAGTTGAGGACAGAGCCACTGCCTCTGGGCACCGGGTAGCATAGTCTACCACAGTGAGGGCGTATTGCTTTCCAGAGCTGCTGGGGATGGCCAGAGGGCCCACAATGTCCACCGTGATCCTCTGGTAAGACTCCTCTATCACTGACAAAGAGATCAGGGGAGCCTTAGGAGCAGGCCCCACCTTCCCCACTCTTTGGCAGGTGATACAGGAGCGGCAATAGTTTGTTAGATTTGTCCCCATCTTTGGCCAATAGAAGTGTTAAGACAGCCGGGCCTTAGTTTTGCTGATCCCAAGTGTCCAAAGAGTGGGATCTCATGGACAATCCGCAACAACTTACCCCTAAACTGGTACGGGACAACAAGCTGTCTTTCCCTAAACCACTCCTTTTGGGATTTTCCAGGTACTCTCTCCCGGTACAACCTTCCTCCTTCCCAGAACACCCTCTCCTTATCCGTCACGGAGGTGGGTATTACGGCTTGGTGTCTCAAGTTCTCCAGGCTTGCATCTGAGCACAGAGCAGCATGGAACTCCTGGCTGGAGTAAGCCAGAAGCGACGTCAGTGTCCCTTCCCCACGGGAACCCTCTGAGACCTGCTCTGAGTCCCAACCACCCCACCCACCAAAATAACTGCTGCATTAGGCCCTGGGGTCTTGGCTGGGGGTTCTTCTGCTTCTCCGGACACATGGAACTGATATGACTCGTCTTATTGCAGGAGAAACACTTGCGAAGATCGGTGGTAGATCTGGTGCTGGCAACGGGGACAGGGCCTCCGGTAAGTCGGTTGGCATATGTACTGGGGTTGGTCGATGGCTTACCCCCTCTCCAGCTGGAGGTGACTGGCATCCGCACTTCCGCTTAACAGTTGGCCACATAGGCATCGGCAATCTGCACTGCTTTAGACACATCTGGGCTCTCGGTCCATCACGAACTGTTGCACCTCAGCTGGGCAAAGATGTAGAAACTGGTATTTGATCATCAGGTGTCACAGCTGTGCAAAGGTGGTCACTGACAGTCCTTGGGTCCACTGGTCAAAGTGGGTCCTGAGTCCATGCGCCAAATCGCTGTAACTGTCATGTGGGCCACATTGGAGGTTTCAGAACTTTCTACGGTAAACCTCTGGTGCTTTGTCATCAGGGCCTGCTTGATGGCCTCATAGATTTCATCTTGGTCTGGCGGGAGAGAAGCAAACAGCAACAGAGCTTTGCCTTTGAGCCCTGGGGTTAGGTATCGGAGCCATTTGGTCCAAGGCAGTCGGTACTGTCTGCAGGCTTTCTCAAATGCCGCAGAAAGGTGTCCAAGTCCATGTCCTTTTCCATCACAGGAAAGTGCACTGGCCAGGGTTTAGGGGACATAGCTTTGCTGGACTCACGGTTCCGCATGGTAGATGGTACTTCCCCAAGTTCAGTGATCTGCAGTTCATGGGTCCTCTGCGCTTGGGCCTCCCGCTCGGCTCTCTCAGTCTGGTGCTCAGCTCTCTCTGCCTCCCACTGAGCTCTCTCTGCCTTTTGGAATTGCACAAGCAGCTGCAGACATTTCTCTGTGTCATCTATGGAGCATTTTTGCAGAGCCAGCTGCAGGCGGGGGTCCACGGTACCCTGGTTGCAAGTAGGGTCGGCATTCAGCGGTTACACCTCATCCACAGAATTACCTGCTCTGGTGCTGGCTTCTGCGTCCACTGGGCTCTGAGAGCAGTCTTGAGCAGCTTCCCATAGCACCAGATCCGCGACCAGTTGGCTGTTGTTTTTGCCCACAGAGTTAATCTGCATCGACATTCACAAGACAATAAGAGTGTCCTTGGTCTGCTTCTTATAAAAGGCCTCTCCCAGCATAACCATGGTTGCCAAATAAAAGATAGGACAGAAAAACGAAGAGAAGGGTAGGGGGTAACCGCTATGCACACTGTCTCAGGACTAATAAACACTGAGTTCGTTCTCAAAAAAACTTTTTGCGCAGAGTTCTCACAAGAACGGTGTAAGTTTTTAGTGAGAGGAATGATTGCTCAACCCGATCACTAATACTCTATTATCCCACCACTCTGCCACCAATATGTCATGAACTGGGGTTGTTTGGTTGCCCCGGATCTTTTCTGAAGGTGATATATTTTTATCCCTGTCACAATAATGCCAAAAATGCCATATTATATTGTGAGTTTAGTTTGAAGGACATGGCTTTCTACATACACACACAATGCAGCTGCAACCCTCCTTTCAGCTTTCCCCCTCCTCTGCATTTCTCCACCCAAAGGCAAAGACTGCATAACTTGAACCTAGTGCATGAGCAGGGTGTGGCTTTAAACTGCAGGTGACCAATCCCGCAAAGCCACCCGGTGTTCCTCCCCTCTCACTCAGGAATGCCTTTGTCTTAGACTTTGGAAAAACATAAATATCTCTCAGATCTGTGCATATCATTAACCAGCCCTCTAGTGATGTCACAAGCTGAGAAGTATAAGTTACTATACTCTGAGCCCAGCCTTCAGTCTTGGCCGGGAAGCGATCTAACATCACCTTGGCAAAGCTGTTCCATGCATCTGGATGTATTTATCCTCCTAAGCCACAGGCCAGCCAAGATGATACCATGACATAACCTGTAAGTTCTCTTTTCAACTTTAATCCTATTTTATTTTGTAATCTGTAATGTATACACGAATTGTCTCCTTTGTAATATCTTTTTATACTTTGAAAACACTGCCTAATTTTTATGGAGTAAAATATTTAATTGCTAGCTTGTCTCTTCTGCTCTATAACGAACTGTGTCCTCTGAAATGAATTGCGCTACTGATTTGGGTTGGCTCTGGACCTGTTAATCGGAGCTGGTGGCAGCATACTTTGTTCTGTGCGATTGGGAATATTTGCAGCGATGGCGGCGTCGATAATTATTATAATTATTGTTCCCGCCTGTGTGGGAGTAGTTATATTGCCCTTGCTGCAGTGTGCCCAATAGCCAGTACATAGTAGGCAGCCTTTCTGGCGACTGATTACCCTAGGTGCAGTACCTAATCTGACCTGAGGGTCAGGGGGGCGCTGGAGAACTGCAAGTTCCAAACCGGAACTGGAAAGTGGGATATAGATAAATCCCCTTCAGAAGGAACCAGGGGGGCAAGCACAAATTGGTGTGAGTAGTGGGGACGATAAAGATATCCTCCCCGGGATCCCTGACATACTGCTGGGATCCGTGACATAGCATTGGCAGCACGGTGTGAACCGTGACATATTGGTGGCAGCGGTTGGATAATAGAGCATTAGTGATCTGGTTTGAGCAATCATTCCTCTCACTAAAAACTTGCACAGTTCTTGTGAGGACTCTGTGCAAATAAGTTTGGAGAGCAAGCTCAGTGTTTACTAGCCCTGAGACGATACCGTATGTACCTGCAATTACCCCCTCCCTTTATCTTTGCTTTTCTATCCTATCTTTTATTTGGCAATGTTGGCCACAAAAGGAGAAGCCTGGTACACCCAGCAAAAGAAGGACACTCTTGTTGGAGTATGCATGCACCATGGCCTGGACCCCCAGGGCAAATCCAAGGCTCAAATAGTCATTGAACTAGTGCAATTTGAAGCAGACCATGCCTGGCCTCAGAGCCCAGAGGCTGCAGAAGCCAGAACAAGTGAAAATGGTGCTGCAGCAGAGGTCAAACCACTGAATGCCAGCCCTACTAGCAACCAGGGCGGATTGGACCCCCACCTGCAGCCGTCCTTGGAACAACTTTACGCCGACGACCATGATGGATGTCTGCAGCTGATCCAGCAATACCATGAAAAAGCGGAAAAGCGGGAGGCAGAGAGAGCCCAGTGGGCTGAGCGGGAGGCCGAAGCCCGGAGGGACCATGAAATGTGGCTGGCCCAACTCAGAGCCGTACCATCTACCATGCGGAGAAGTGAGTAAATCAACGCTCAGTTACCCAAACCCCGGCCAGAGCACTTTCCTGTGATGGAAAAGGACGGGGACTTGGACACTTTCCTGCGGGACTTTGAGAAAGCCTGCAGACGGTATCGGCTGTCAGGGAATGACTGGACCCGATACCTGACTCCAGGGCTAAGAGGCAAAGCTCTGGAGGCGTTTGCTGATCACCCTCAAGACCAAGATGACGACTATGAGGCCATCAAGCAGGCCCTGATAACCAAGTACCAGCTTACACCTGAGGCTTACCGTAAAAGTTCTGGAACCTTCAACGTGGCCCACACGACAGTTACAGCGATGTGGCGCATGGACTCAAGACCTATTTTGACCATTGGACCCAAGGACTGTCATTGACCACCTTTGCACAGCTGCGAGACCTGATGATCAAAGACCAGTTCTTACATCTTTGCCCAGCTGAGTTGCGACAGTTCGTGATGGATAGAGAACCCAAAGATGTGACGAAAGCAGCGTAGATTGCCGATGCCTATGAGGCCAACCGTAAATCGGAAGTGCGGAAGCCAGTCACCGCCAGCTGGAGAGGGGGTAAGCCTGCAACCAACGCCAGTGCCCCCGCTAGCCAACTCACCAGAGACCCTGTCTTCGTTGCCAACAGCACCAGACCTACCATCGACCATCACCATTGTTTTTCCTGTAAATGGATTGGTCATATCAGCGCCAACTGTCCGGAGAAGCAGAAGAACCCCCCTGCCAAGACCCAGGGCCTAATGCAGCAGTTCTTTTGGTGAATGGGGCGGTTGGGAGGGTGTGTGACAACGTGCAGCATGTCACTGTGGGGGGCCATGTCGTTACAGGCCTCAAGGACTCCAGGGCTGAACGAACCCTCATCCGACCAGAACTGGCGGCCCCTGAAGAGATCAGTCCAAGAAAAACCATGACTGTCACACAGATTGGGGGCATCCACTGTCCCTTGCCAATGGCCCGGGTTTATAAAGATTGGGGTGCCAGGAGCAGGGTGAACGAAGTGGGGCTGTCCAATAACTTGTCCACTGATGTTTTATTGATGACTGATTTGGGGAGGATGGTTGCATACTATGTCCCTGACTCCTCTCCCCGATCGAACGCTGATAATGATGGGAAATTGCATGTGTTACCTGACACTGCTTTCCCGGGTAATGATGTATTGGATGATGATTTTTCAGAAAATGCCAAGAGTAACATTGATGATGCTAATGATGAACATAGGCATGTTTTACCTGATAACCATTTGTTCCCTAGGAATGTTGCTGAAAATGATGAAAATGTGCCAACTGAACCTGATAACCATTTTTCTGCAAAAGTTGTGGCCACAGGTGCAGGAGTGCTCAGCCACATCACTCCGCGGTGTGGGGTGGCTGAGGAACCTCTAACAGGAGCAAGCGTCGGTGCTCAAGAAAATGGGGAGGTGCATGGGAACCGTGAGGAATGTGATGCCATGCAACTGACCAGGGCCACCGCAGAAGGTAAATGGTCCATAAGTAGCACTGCTCCTGGAATGTTGGGGGTGGATGGGGAGGTAGAACCCATAGCAGCGCTGGCTGATGGGTCTGTGGAAATCCCTGGGGAGACAGCCTATGTAGCTGCTGTCACCCGCAGTCAGAGTGCCCGGAACGCAGTTAACGTTCTGCCTTCTCAGTCACCGTTGTGACTGAACCAGAGAGACGCCCATCTCCGTGACTGATAAGGAGAGGGTGTTCTGGGAACGAGGGAGGTTGTATCGGGAGACAGTACCCGGAAAATCGCAAAAGGAGTGGTTGAGGGAAAGACAGCTGGTCATCCCGCAGCAATTCCGGAGTGAGTTGTTGAGGATTGCCCATGAGATCTCGCTCGCTGGACACTTAGGGAACAGCAAAACTAAGGCCCGGCTGTCTCAACACATCTATTGGCCTAAGATGGGGACGGATGTGTCAAACTATTGCCGCTCCTGTGTCACCTGTTAAAGAGTGGGGAAGGCGGGGCCTGCTCTTAAGGTTCCCCTGATCCCTTTGCCAGGGATAGAGGAGCCTTTCCAGAGGATCACGGTGGACATTGTGGGCCCGCTGGCAATCCCCAGCAGCTCTGGAAAGCAATGCATCCTTACTGTGGTAGACTACACTACCCGGTACCCAGAGGCAGTGGCTCTGTCCTCAAATGGGGCAGATAAGGTGGTGGATGCACTGTTGGCTATATTTTCACAGGTAGGATTTCCCAGGGAGATGCTTACCGATCAAGGAACCCAAGTCATGTCTCTCCTAATGGAGGCTCTCTGTAAGAGAATGCAGGTGAAGCGTCTGGTATCGAGTGCGTATCACCCACAGACCAATGGCTTGAGTGAGCACTTCAATGGTACCCTCAAACAGATGCTCCATATGCTGGTTGAGACCCAAGGACGTGACTGGGAGCGGTACCTCCCACACCTGCTGTTTGCTTACCGAGAGGTTCTGTAGGCCTCGACAAGGTTCTCCCCCTTCGAGCTCCTGTATGGCAGGGGAGTTAGGGAACCCCTTGGGTTGGTAAGGGAATCCTGGGAGGAGCCGAACCCTTCTGAAGTGTCCATAGTGGAGTGGAGTATGTCATGCGCTTCCGCGACAAGATGTAGACCTTGACGCAGTTAGTGCATGACAACATGACTAGTATGAACAGAATGCCCGGGAGCTGACCTACCACGTGGGTCAAAAGGTGTGGGTGCTGGTCCCCGTATAAGCTTCAGGCAGCCTGGGAAGGCCCGTATATCGTCCACCAACAGCTCAACCAAGTCACCTACGTGGTCACGCTTGACCACCCTCAGGGTAAACAAAAGACCTTTCACGTCAACATGATGAAGGCTCATCACGAACGTGATCCTTTCGTCCTACCAGTCTGCAGCCTGCCCGAAGATGGGGAGGAAGACTCCATCCTGGACATGCTGGCCCCAGCCAAGGCCAGTGGGTCCATTGAGGACGTGGAGGTAAGCACCTTGCTAATCGAACACCAGCAGTTGCAGTTGCGGACCAAGCTGGAACCCCTCTGGGTCTTGTTCTCCAACCGACTTGAAAGGACTGAGTTAGCGGTCCACGAAGTGGACACCAGGAATCATGCTCCACTACGGCAAACACCCTATCGGATCTCTGACGAGGTGCAGCAGGTTATGCGCCAGGAGATCGATGAGATGTTACAGCTGGGGGTGATTCAACGGTCAAAGAGCGCGTGGGCCTCACATGTGTTTTCGTGCCCAAGAAGAATCGGACCATCCAGTTCTGCATTCACTACAGGGGGCTCAATGCCATCACAGCCTCTGACGCGCACCCAATGCTGCGCATCAAAGAGCTGCTTGAGAAGTTAGCTGGCGCTTAATACCTGACCATAATGGATCTGAGTCGAGGATACTGGCAGATTCCCCTGAGCCTCGAGGCGCAGAAGTCTGCCTTTATCACACCCTTCGGACTGTACGAGTCCACGGTCATGCCCTTCGGAATGAAGAATGCCCTTGCCACTTTCCAGCGGATGGTCAACCACCTGCTTCAGGGACTGGAGAAGTACGCGGTGGCGTACTTGGATGACACTGCCATCTTCAGTTCCTCCTGGGACGAACACCTGCAGCATCTCGAGGAGGTGCTCAGGCGACTTCACCGAGACGGTCTGACCATCAAGCCGGGACAGTGCCAGATGGGCATGAGAGAGGTCCATTACCTGGGGCACCGGTTAGGTGGGAAGACCATAAAGCCAGAGCTGGGGAAAGTGGATGCGATCGTGTCCTGGCCCACCACCAGGACCAAGAAGCAGGTGATGTCCTTTCTGGGCACTGCCGGGTACTATAGGCGCTTCCTACAGAACTATAGTAGCCTGGCAAAACCCCTGATGAACCTCACCAGGAAGAAGCTACCCCACATTGTCAACTGGACCGACGGCTGTGAGGGGGCCTTCCAGCCATTGAAAACAGCACTGTGCAATGCACCTGTGTTGAAAGTAGTCGATAGCAGTCAACCATTCTTGGTGCAGACCGACGCCAGCGAGTTTGGCCTCAGTGCTGTGCTCAGCCAGGTTGACTCAGAGGACCAAGGGCACCCCGTGTTCTACCTGAGCCAGAAAATTCTGCCAAGGGAAGTGACCTATTCCACCATCGAGAAGGAGTGCCTGGCCACAGTCTGGGCCCTGCAACTCTTGCAGCCCTACTTGTACGGTCGCACCTTCACTGTGGTGACCAACCACAACCCTCTGTGTTGGTTACAAGCCATGAGTGGAACAAATGGAAGGTTGCTACGCTGGAGCCTTGCCCTCCAGCAGTACGACTTTACCATTGAACACAAAACGGGCAGGGAACATGGTAATACAGATGGGTTGTCCCGCCAGGGTGAACCTGCTGAGCATCACGTGGGGCCATTATACTGTACGCAGCATCATGTGTGGCCATTATACAGTATTGGGCACCATGTGTGGCCATTATACAGTATGGAGCACTGTGTGGCCATTATAATGTATGGAGAATCACGTAGGGCCATTATACTGTACGCAGCATCATGTGGGTCCATTATACAGTATGGAGCACTGAGTGGCCATTATACAGTATTGAGCATTATGTGGGGCCATTATACTGTACGCAGCATCATGTGTGGCCATTACACAATATTGAGCATCATGTGTGGCCATATTTTTGTGTTTATAATTATTATTTATGAAACAGTGTGATCAGCAGTGCTAAATGGCTGTGGTTCGGGTGTGGATATGTGTGACTAGTTGTGAAATGGGTGTGGTCAGAGCGTGGTTTTCAATTTGCCGCGGTACGCTGCGCGTGACGCTACCTTTGTCCCTCTTTGCCTTCTTCAAAAGTTGGGAGGTATGATATATAGTGTAAGTGTCTTTCAGTCCCAAAATGAACACCTGAGCCTTACACTATAGCTGGTCCGAATAACTAAAGCAATTGTTACCATCCACCTCTCGTGTCTCCCCTTTTCCCCATAGTTTGTAAGCTTGCGAGCAGGGCCCTCACTCCTCCTGGTATCTGTTTTGAACTGTATTTCTGTTATGCTGTAATGTTTATTGTCTGTACAAGTCCCCTCTATAATTTGTAAAGCGCTGCGGAATATGTTGGCGCTATATAAATAAAATTATTATTATTATTATTTATTATTATTAAAATGTTATTTTCAGCTAATGCTTACCAAATGATAAAAAAACATGTCAGATGTACCACCTACTGGTCATGGATGCTTCTGCAGTTTATTTTACTCTTCTAAAATGTTATCCCGCTGCAGCATGCTCCCAGGAATATACACTACTCAAAAAAATAAAGGGAACACTAAAATACCACATCCTAGATATCAATGAATGAAATATTTCAGTTGCAAATCTTTATTCATTACATAGTGGAATGTGTTGAGAATAAAACATAAAAATGATCAATGTAAATCAAAATGAATATCCCATGGAGGTCTGGATTTGGAATGATATTCAAAATCAAAGTGGAAAATCAAATCCATTAATTTGGTAGGTTGCGAGTGGCTACCTCATCGGTATTTCTGCACCTGTCTTGCCATCTTAACCATATGAGTCCACTGCATCCTGATAGTGTATTTGTTTGGAGGCCTAGGCAGGTAAGCATCTCCTGCCCTTTTTGCTATTTTTCAGAATTTTTGGAGGATCTTTGAATCCTGTTTTTGTGCTAGCATTGGTTGGAGTAGGACTCGTAAGCGTGGGGACCCGTGATGTTGGGTTACGAGCTTACATATTTTGGCCAGAATATAAACTAATACCTCACATATTTTTCTAGATATGTTTTTTGCATTTTGTCGGGGTGCAGTTGGGCCCATTCTGTCTTGTAAACTGTGGTGTCTGTTCACATAGGATGCATCTTGATAGCGCTGGGCAGCCCGCCTGAGCTAATAGAAGGGCGTCACTAATAGGCTGGTAACCTGGACGCTGTGCATTCCCATTGTGTAAACAGCGCCACATACAAGTCTCTAATGTGCAATCATATGCCAAGCAGCCACCCCCTCCATTAATTTGGTAGGTCGTGAGTGGCTGCCTCATCGGTATTTCTGCACCTGTGTTGCCATCTTAACCATATGGGTCCACTGCATCCTGATAGTGTATTTGTTTGGAGGCCTAGGCAGGTAAGCATCTCCTGCCCTTTTTGCTATTTTTCAGAGTTTTTGGAGGATCTTTGAATCCTGTTTTTGTACTAGCATTACCTCTATGACATCACCCCCAGTCACTGATGCCGCGTTCCCAGAGGTCCGTGGAAGCACACTGACATGTGCACAGACCCATTCACTTGAATAGGCAAATAGCGCTCCGTTCTTCCCAAGTTTCGCGGCATGGCTAATTAGCATTGTACAGCCACATATAGGGTATTGCCACGTTCAGTAGAAATTGTGGGACAAATTTTGTTGCCATTTTTACCCACTTCTTGTGTGAAAATATAAAATCTTTGGCTAAGGGCAGTCCCACACGTCCAGATAATTCCAGTACTGGAAAAATCGGTACCGGAATTATCCGTGTCCGTGTGCCGGTGCGTTTCTGTGGTACATCAGTGTGGCACACGTGTTCCGCCCGTGTGCCCACTGGGTACCACACGCACCGTGCCAGAGACAGCGCTAAAGTTTAGCGCTGTCCCCGGCATCGCGCTGAAGCCCCATTCATATCTTCCCTGCAGCAGATCCAGGTCATCACCCCCCCCCCCCCCCCCACTGTGATTAAAATACTCACCTAGCCTCCGGATCCCTCGCCGCAGCGTCCTCTCCTGGCCGCATCGTCTCCTGTATGCGGTCACGTGGGGCCGCTCATTTACAGAACTGAATATGTGGCTCCGCCCCTTTGGGAGGTGGAGCCGCATATTCATGATTGTAATCGGCGGCCCCACGTGACCGCATACAGGAGAAGCTGCGGCCAGGAGAGGACGCTGCGGCGAGGGATCCGGAAGCTAGGTGAGTATTTTAATCACAGCGGGGAGGGGCACACAGGGGGTGGGAGGGGGGGACCTGGATCTGCATTTTAAACACTAATATTCATATCTTCTCTACAGCAAACGCTGCTGGAGAGAAGATATGAATGGGGCTTCAGCACTAGTGGGGGGGACAGCGCTTAATGTAGCGCTGTCTCCTGCACGGCACACGGACTGCACACGGACAATGTCCGTGTGCGGTACGTGTTTTACATGGACCCATTGACTTTAATGGGTCCGTGTAATACGTGCGCTCCCACGAACACTGACATGTCTCCGTGTTTGGCACACGGAGACACGATCCGCAAAAAATCAATGACATCTGAAAAGATGCATTGATTTTTATTTGTCTACGTGTGTCAGTGGCTCCGGTACGTGAGGAAACTGTCACCTCACGTACCGGAGCCACTGATGTGTGAAACCGGCCTAAAACCAAATTTTGGTGCTAAAAATGTAGTTATTTTGTCCTCACTGCCCAATGGTGTAAAATTTTGTGACACACCCATGGTGTCAATATGATCACTGCACACCTACATGAATTCATTGAGAGGTGTATATCACAAAATGGGGTCACTTGTGGGGGGCTCTTCAGTTTTGGCACCTCATGGGCTCTTCCAGTGGGTCAAGGCACCTGCAAACCGTAACAGTAAAAGCTGGCGCTCCTTCCCTTCTGAACTCTGCCATGCGCCCAAACAATAGTTTATCCTCACATATGGGGTATCAGCGTACTCAGGACAAATTGCACAATAACTTTTGGAGTCTAATTTCTTCTATTACCCTTATAAAATAAAAAATTGGGGAGGGGGGAAGATTTTTGTGAAAAAAAAAAAAAGATTTCATATTTTTACAGCTCTGTTTTAAACTTCTGTGAAGCACTTGGGGGTTGAAAGTGCTCACCACACAACTATATAAGATCCTTAGGGGTCTAGTTTCCAAAATAGTGTCACTTGTGGGGGGTTTCCACTGTTTAGGCACATCAGGAGCTCTCCAAACGCGACATGGCGTCCGATCTTAATTGCAGCCAATTTTGCGCTGAAAAAGTAGAAAGGAACACATTTCCCTTCCGAGCTCTGCCATGCGCCCAAACAATAGTTTATCCCCACATATGGAGTATAAGCATACTCAGGACAAATTGCACAACAACTTTTGGGGTCCAGTTTCTCCAGTTACCCTTGGGAAAATTAAAAAAAAAAAATTGGCGTGAAGTAAAAAAAAAAAAAAAATTGTGAAATTAAATGTTTATTTTTTTAAACATTCCAAAAATTCCTGTGAAGCACCTGAAAGGTTAAACATCTTGAATGTGGTTTTGAGCACCTTGAGGGGTGAGGTTTTTAGAATGGTGTCCCTTTTGGGTATTTTCTATCATATAGACCCCTCAAAGTGACTTCAAATATGAGATGATCCCTAAAAAAAAAATGGTGTTGTAAAAATGAGAAATCGCTGTTTAAATTTTAACCCTTATAACTTACTAACAAAAAAAAAAAATTGGTTCCAAAATTGTGCTGATGTAAAACAGACATGTGGGAAATATTACTTATTAAGTATTTTGTGTGACATACAGTACAGACCAAAAGTTTGGACACACCTTCTCATTTAAAGATTTTTCTGTATTTTCATGACTATGAAAATGGTACATTCACAAAAAAGTGTGAAACAACTGAAATTATGTCTTATATTCTAGGTTCTCCAAAGTAGCCATCTTTTACTTTGATGACTGCTTTGCATACTCTTGGCATTCTCTTGATGAGCTTTAAGGGCAGTCCCACACGTCCAGATAATTCCGGTACCGGAATTATCTGTGTCCGTGTGCCGGTGCGTTTCTGTGGCACATCAGTGTGGCACACGTGTGCCCACTGGATAACACGCGCACCGTGCCGGAGACAGCGCTAAAGTTTAGCGCTGTCCCCTGCATCGTGCTGCAGCCCCTTTCATATCTTCCCTGCAGCAGCGTTTGCTGTAGAGAAGATATGAATATGGGAGGTGGAGCCGCATATTCATTACTGTAAATAAGCGGCCCCACGTGACCGCTCATACAGTACAAGGTGCGGCCAGGACAGGAAGCGAGGGAGCCGGGTATTTTAATCACAGCGGGGAAGGGGGGCGCACAGGGGGTGGGGACCTGGATCTTACACACTATTATTCATATCTTCTCTACAGCAAACGCTGCTGCAGGGAAGATATGAATGGCGGATTCAGCACCAGTGGGGGGGGACAGCGCTTAATGTAGCACTGTCTCCTGCACGGCACACGGATCCGTGTGCGGTACGTGTTTTACATGGACCCATTGACTTTAATGGGTCCGTGTAATCCGTGCGCTCCCACGAACACTGACATGTCTCCGTGTTTGGCACACGGAGACACAGTCCGCAAAAAATCAATGACATCTGCACAGATGCATTGATTTTAATGTGTGTACATGTGTCAGTGGCTCCGGTACGTGAGGAAACTGTCACCTCACGTACCGGAGCCACTGATGTGTGAAACCGGCCTAAGAGGTAGTCACCAGGAAAGGTCTTCCAACAATCTTGGAGTTCCCAGAGATGCTTAGCACTTGTTGGCCCTTTTGCCTTCATTCTGCGGTCCAGCTCACCCCAAATCATCTCGATTGGGTTCAGGTCTGGTGACTGTGGAGGCCAGGTCATCTGGCGTAGCACCCCATCACTCTCCTTCTTGGTCAAATAGCCCTTACACAGCCTGGAGGTGTGTTTGGGGTCATTGTCCTGTTGAAAAATAAATGATGGTCCAACTAAACACAAACCGGATGGAATAGCATGCTGCTGCAAGATGCTGTAGGAGCCATGCTGGTTCAGTATGCCTTCAATTTTGAATAAATCCTTAACAGTGTCCCCAGCAAAGCACCTCCACACCATCACACCTCCTCCTCCATGCTTCACTGTGGGAACCAGGCATGTAGAGTCCATCCGTTCACCTTTTCTGCGTCGCACAAAGACATGGTGGATGGAACCAAAGATCTCAAATGGACTTATTAGACCAAAGCACAGATTTCCACAGGTCTAATGTCCATTCCTTGTTTTCTTTAGCCCAAACAAGTCTCTTCTGCTTGTTGCCTGTCCTTAGCAGTGGTTTCCTAGAAGCTATTTTACCATGAAGGCCTGCTGCACAAAGTCTCCTCTTAACAGTTGTTGTAGAGATGTGTCTGCTGCTAGAACTCTGTGTGGCATTGACCTGGTCTCTAATCTGAGCTGCTGTTAACCTGCGATTTCTGAGGCTGGTGACTCAGATAAACTTATCCTCAGAAGCAGAGGTGACTCTTGGTCTTCCTTTCCTGGGGTGGTCCTCATGTGAACCAGTTTCTTTGTAGCACTTTAAGTCTTTTGCCACTGCACTTGGGGACACTTTCAAAGTTTTCTCAATTTTTCAGACTGACTGACCTTCATTTCTTAAAGTAATGATGGCCACTAGTTTTTCTTTACTTAGAATTTGTATTATGGCAAGAAAAAGCAGCTAAAAGTCTATTCAGTAGGAATATCAGCTGTGTTTCCACCACACTTCTGCACAACACAACTGATGGTCCCAACCCCATTTATAAGGCAAGAAATCCCACTTATTAAACCTGACAGGGCACACCTGTGAAATGAAAACCATTCCAGGTGACTACCTCTTGAAGCTCATGAAGAAAATGCCAAGAGTGTGCAAAGCAGTCATCAAAGCAAAAAGGTGGCTATCTTGAAGAATATAAGACATAACAAAAAAAAAGTGTGAAACAACTGAAATTAAGTATATAATTCCACATGTGTTAATTCATAGCTTTGATGCGTTCAGTGTGAATGTACAATTTTCATAGTCATGAAAATACAGAAAAATCTTTAAATGAGAAGGTGTGTCCAAACATTTGGTCTGTACTGGATCTCTGTAATTTAAGGGCATGTAAATTCAAAGTTGGAAAATTGCTAAATTTTCAAAATTTTTCACAAATAAACATGTCATATCAAAGAAATTTTACCACTATCATAAAGTACAATATGTCACGAGAAAAATGTCAGAATCACCAGGATCCATTGAAGTGTTCCAGAGTTATTACCTCATAAAGGGACAGTGGTCAGAATTGTAAAAATTTACTGTATTATTATTATAGCGCCATTTATTCCATGGCGCTTTACATGTGAGGAGGGGTATACATAATAAAACAAGTACAATAATCTTGAACAATCCAAGTCACAACTGGTACAGGAGGAGAGAGGACCCTGCCCGCGAGGGCTCACAATCTACATGGGATGGGTGAGGATACAGTAGGTGAGGGTAGAGCTGGTCGTGCAGCGGTTTGGTCAATCGGTGGTTACTGCAGGTTGTAGGCTTGTCGGAAGAGGTAGGTCTTCAGGTTCTTTTTGAAGGTTTCGATGGTAGGCGAGACTCTGATATGTTGTGGTAAAGAGTTCCAGAGTAGGGGGGATGCACGAGAGAAATCTTGTATGCGATTGTGGGAAGAGGAGAGAAGAGGGAAGTAGAGAAGGAGATCTTGTGAAGATCGGAGGTTGCGTGCAGGAATGTACCGGGAGACGAGATCACAGATGTATGGAGGAGACAGGTTGTGGATGGCTATATAATAGAAAAAGATGGGGCTGACAGCACTCGCTCAGGGGGGCGCTCGTTCCTTGTCCAGGGAACCAACCTGGATATTCCAAATAGTCCAAGAGAGGATGAACAGCGCTCCAGCCGGGTGTCGTAGTATCAAATAAGTTTATTGTGCCATGAAACAGCGACGTTTCGGCCAGTACCCTGGTCTTTTTCAAGCATACAACAGAGTACAGAATGCCGGCATTCTGTACTCTGTTGTATGCTTGAAAAAGACCAGGGTACTGGTCGAAACGTCGCTGTTTCATGGCACAATAAACTTATTTGATACTACGACACCCGGCTGGAGCGCTGTTCATCCTCTCTTGGACTATTAGGTTGTGGATGGCTTTGTATGTCATGGTTAGGCTTTTGTACTGGAGTCTCTGGGTGATGGGGAGCCAGTGCAGGGATTGACAGAGGGGAGAGGCCGGGGAATAGCGGGGGGACAGGTGGATTAGTCGGGCAGCAGAGTTTAGAATAGATTGGAGGGGTGTAAGAGTGTTCGAGGGGAGGCCACAGAGCAGGAGGTTACAGTAGTCGAGGCGGGAGATGATGAGGGCATGGACTAGGGTTTTTGCAGATTCTTGGTTTAGGAATGTATGGATCCGTGAAAAATTTTTGAGTTTGAGGCGGCAGGAAGTGGAAAGGGCTTGGATATGTGGTTTGAAGGAGAGATCAGTGTCAAGGATTACCCCCAAGACAGTGGGCTTGTGGGACCGAGGAGAGCGGGCAGCCGTTTACTGTAATGGATAGGTTCGTTGGGGAGGTCGTGTGAGATGGGGGAAAAATGATGAATTCTGTTTTGTCCATGTTAAGTTTTAGAAATCTAGTGGAGAAGAAGGATGAAATAGCGGACAGACATTGAGGAATTCTGGTTAGTAGGGAGGTGATATCTGGTCCAGAGATGTAGATCTGTGTGTCATCAGCATAGAGATGATACTGAAAGCCGTGAGATTCTATGAGCTGTCCCAGGCCAAAGGTGTAAATGGAGAAGAGCAGGGGTCCTAGAACTGAACCTTGCGGGACTCCCGACAGATAGGGGGCGAGGTGAGGAGTGGGAGACGCAGAATGTCCGGTCAGTTAGGTATGACGAGATCCAGGATAGGGCCAAGTCTGTGATGCCAAGGGATGAGAGGGTCTGCAGCAGCAGGGAATGGTCCACTGTGTCAAAGGCAGAGGACAGGTCCAGGAGGAGGAGGATAGAGTAGTGTCGCTTGCTCTTGGCGGTTAATAGGTCATTGGTGACCTATTATAAGCCGAGATTTTCAGCCCAAATTTTTGGGCTGAAAGTGCCCCTCTTGGCTTATACTCGAGTCATGGTCGGCGGGTGAGGGGGAGAGAGGACTGTTGCATAGTCACCTGC
Source organism: Ranitomeya imitator (assembly GCF_032444005.1). Lineage (NCBI taxonomy): Eukaryota > Metazoa > Chordata > Amphibia > Anura > Dendrobatidae > Ranitomeya > Ranitomeya imitator. The sequence continues at coordinate 641,192,264 of NC_091283.1, read as the reverse complement.
CCCTGGCGCCCCTGAAGCGGTCTCTGCCTGTTCCATGGTCTCCGGCAGCTTCTTCCTCTAATGAGCGGTACCATGTGATCGCTGAACAAAGTAATGAATATGGACTCCACTCCCATAGGGGTGGAGCAGCATATTCATTCCTGTAATGAGCGGTACCATGTGACCGCTGAACAGAGGAAGAAGCTCCCGGAGACCATATGTCCGGGAGAAGCTGCCAGGGACCCCACCGGGAGCAGGTGAGTAATTCATAGTCACCTGTCTGCGTTCCACCCGCCGGGCGCCGCTCCGTCTTCCCATCCTCTTGCAGTGACTGTTCAGGTCAGAGGGCGCGATGACGTATTAGTATGCGCGCCACCCTCTGCCTGAACAGTCAGTGCGGAGAGACGGAACGCTGAGGAGCAGCGGTCAGCAAGCAAGGAGAGGCAAGTATGTCGTTTTTTATTTTTATTGCAGCAGCATTCTATATGGCACAGTTTTATATGGAACATCTATGGAGCCATTATTAAATGTATGGAGCATTCTATATGGCACAGTTTTATATGGAGCATCTATGGGGCCATAATGAACTTGTAATGCAGCATTACAAGGGGCACAGTTTTATATGGAGCATCTTATGGGGCCATAATGAACTGCATGGAGCACATTGTTATATGGAGCATCTATGGGGCCATAATGAACTGTATGGAGCATTATATGGGGCTCCTGCTTCAATATGGATATTCAAAAACACTTAACCTACTGAGGTCTCAATTAATTTTACTTTTATTGGTATCTATTTTTATTTTTGAAATTTACCAGTACCTGCTGCATTTTCCACCCTAGGCTTATACTCGAGTCATTAAGTTTTCCCAGTTTTTTGTGGCAAAATTAGGGGGGTCGGCTTGTACTCGAGTACATACGGTACCTTGTCATTAACGCACAAACCACCCTTAGGGGTAAAGGGGTTAAGGATACAAAAATTTAAAGTTTGAAAATTGCAAAATTTGAGGCAAATTTCTATTTTTTGATAAACGCAAGGTATATCGAAGAAATGTTACCACTAGCATGAAGTACAATATGTCACGAAAAAAAAAATCTCCTCAGTGCGATATGTTGAAGCGTTCCAGATCTGTAACTTCATAAAGTGACAGTGGTCAGAATTGTAAAAATTGGCTTGGTCATTAAGTACCAAATTAGCTCCGTCACTATGAGGTTAAAGGGAATCTGCCAGTATTAGCTGCCTCATGCCTCCTAAACCTGCTGCTTAATGTAACCCTGTCCCCACTACTAATTAACAGCTTTTTGTGTCAATGAACACTGTACACAGAAAGCTGCCAGAGTTGAGTGGGGTTATACACAGCTGCGCCTTCAAACCCAAATAATGGCAGAATTGCATTTCCTTGCTTTCACCATTTCAACCCAATTACATTTTTTTCCCATTTTTCAGTACATTATTTGGTAAAATGAGTGGCCCAAAGTACAACTCGTCCCACAAAACAGCAAATATATGGCCATGTAAGGAAAATTCTATGGTTCTTAGTTAAAAGGGTTAAAAATTCATTTCAAATCACAAACATTTATGGCATATCCATTATACATACCTGAAAAGTCAGATAGAGACTGGTGTGACCTCTGATAAAAACAAAAGTCCCAGGCATCCCACCTGGCGAGGTAGCCACGATAGGACACACTCGAGTAGGGAAAGAATAAAAAAGGTAGTTATTGTAATCTACGAATTGCAGAAAGCGGGGAAATGTGTTGCAAACCCAGTTCTCAACATATGTGGTAGTGGAAGACCAAAATGTGTGTTAAAATGAATGACTCTCAAACAGTGCCAAATGTGATTTATTATACTGCATTAGGCAAGAACATACAAAGATAGCATTTTACCAGTTGCTCTTTAACACAATTTTCCCCTGTGTAGCTTCTATGATGTATGAGGTCTTCTGGTTTTAGGCTAAAACATTTCCCACATTCTGAACATGACAATGTTTTTTCCTCCGTGTGAGTTCTCTGATGTCTAACAAGACCTGATTTTATGCTAAAACATTTCCCACATTCTGAACATGGAAATGGCTTCTCCCCTGTGTGTGTTCTTTGATGTGCAACGAGAGTTGACTTCTGAGCAAAACTTTTTCCACAGTCTGAACACGAAAATGGTTTCTCACCTGTATGGATTTTCTCATGCTCAATAAGAACAGATTTATAAGTAAAACATTTCCCACATTTTAAACATGAATATGGCTTCTCCCCAGTGTGAATTCTCTGATGTGCAACAAGAACGGATATGCGAGTAAAACTTTTCCCGCACTCAGAACATGAAAACGGCCTCTCATCCCGGTGAATTCTTTGATGCCTCTCAAGATGATCTTTACGTGTAAAACATTTCCAACAATCCAAACATGCAAATGGCTTTTCCCCGGTGTGACTCCTCTCATGCTTAATAAGAGCAGACTTCTGGGCAAAATATTTTCCACAATCTGAACATGAAAATGGTTTCTCTCCTATGTGAATTCTTTGATGTTCCACAAGAATTGAGTTCTTGGAAAAGCACTTCCCACATTCTAAACATGAAAAAGGCCGCTCATCACTGTGACTTCTCATGTGCATAGAAAGACTTGAGCTCTTCTTAAAAAGTTTCCCACAATCAGAGCAGGGAAATATTTTACCATTACTGTGACCTGTACTTTCATTAATAATTTGAGACAGGTCAGGAAAAGGATCCCTGTGATAACAAGAGTCAGATGAAAGATCATGGTTATTAAAAAGTACAGATACATTAGGAGTAATATGGTGTTTTTCAGATGTATTCTCTGTGATATCCAAATCTTCTGCTTCAAAATCTGGAAGTAAAATAATTTGTTCCTCTAAACTTCTGGCACAGATATCTGTGGGAGGAAAAAAAAAAAAAAGAAAAAAAATACTAGAATGTCTATTGGTGAAAAATTTGAAACCATAACATGATATGTCAATAGGAAAGCCTTCTACAAAATACAGACATTTTATATGTGCATATATAGAAATAAAATTACATATCACCAAAACATCACATAGGGAAAAAAAAAAAAACAAAAAAAAAACGGTGCTCCCCTGACTGTCGCTATTCCTTCATGTGCTGTGTCACTCCCAAAAACAAATGTGAATATCTCTTCTTCTGCCTGAATGTACCCTTGGTTGTACCTAGCATCTACATAGGGATCAGTAGTTATAAACCAGTTGAGGAGCAGGCCATTTTCCCCCCAAATCCTGACCAGCCACATTTTCCTCTTTTTCGTACATGATTAACGGTGCTAACATTTATTTTTCATTCTGATATTAAAATAATTTTGCCTCTTAAATTTTTATTAAAATAAGATTTTTTGTTTATTATTATTATGTAACCACAAAAGACCACTAAAAGCAGTTTCAATTGCTTTCCCCTATATGTAAAAAAAAATAAAAAATAAAATATATACACACACACACACACACATACATACATACACACACATACAGTTAGGTCCATATATATTTGGACAGAGACAACATTTTTCTAATTTTGGTTATAGACATTACCACAATGAATTTTAAACAAAACAATTCAGATGCAGTTGAAGTTCAGACTTTCAGCTTTCATTTGAAGGTATCCACATTAAAATTGGATGAAGGGTTAAGGAGTTTCAGCTCCCTAACTTGCTCCACCCTGATTTTAAAAGGACCAAAAGTAATTGGACAGATTCAATAATTTTAAATAAAATGTTCATTTTTAGTACTTGGTTGAAAACCCTTTGTTGGCAATGACTGCCTGTAGTATTGAACTCATGGACATCACCAGACGCTGTGTTTCCTCCTTTTTGATGCTCTGCCAGGCCTTCACTGCGGTGGTTTTCAGTTGCTGTTTGTTTGTGGGCCTTTCTGTCTGAAGTTTAGTCTTTAACAAGTGAAATGCTGCTCAATTGGGTTAAGATCAGGTGACTGACTTGGCCATTCAAGAATATTCCACTTCTTTGCTTTAATAAACTCCTGGGTTGCTTTGGCTTTATGTTTTGGGTCATTGTCCATCTGTAGTATGAAACGACGACCAATCAGTTTGGCTGCATTTGGCTGGATCTGAGCACACAGTATGGCTCTGAATACCTCAGAATTCATTCGGCTGCTTCTGTCCTGTGTCACATCATCAATAAACACTAGTGACCCAGTGCCACTGGCAGCCATGCATGCCCAAGCCATCACACTGCCTCCGCCGTGTTTTACAGATGATGTGGTATGCTTTGGATCATGAGCTGTACCATGCCTTCGCCATACTTTTCTCTTTCCATCATTCTGGTAGAGGTTGATCTTGGTTTCTTCTGTCCAAAGAATGTTCTTCCAGAACTGTGCTGGCTTTTTTAGATGCTTTTTAGCAAAGTCCAGTCTAGCCTTTTTATTCTTGATGCTTATGAGTGGCTTGCACCGTGCAGTGAACCCTCTGTATTTACTTTCATGCAGTCTTCTCTCTATGGTAGATTTGGATATTGATATGCCGACCTCTTGCAGAGTGTTGTTCACTTGGTTGGCTGTTGTGAAGGGGTTTCTCTTCACCATGGAGATTATTCTGTGATCATCCACCACTGTTGTCTTCCGTGGGCACCCAGGTCTTTTTGCATTGATGAGTTCACCAGTGCTTTTTTTTTTATTTCTCAGGATGTACCAAACTGTAGATTTTGCCACTCCTAATATTGTAGCAATTTCTCGGATGGGTTTTTTCTGTTTTCGCAGCTTAAGGATGGCTTGTTTCACCCACATGGAGAGATCTTTTGACCAGATGTTTACTTCACAGCAAAACCTTCCAAATGCAAGCACCACACCTCAAATCAACTCCAGGCCTTTCATATGCTTAATTGAGAATGACGTAACGAAGGGATTGCCCACACCTGTCAATGAAATAGCCTTGGAGTCTATTGTCCAATTACTTTTGGTCCCTTTAAAAACAGGGTGGCACATGTTAAGGAGCTGAAACTCCTAAACCCTTCATCCAATTTAAATGTGGATACCCTCAAATGAAAGCTGAAAGTCTGATCTTCAACTGCATCTGAATTGTTTTGTTTAAAATTCATTGTGGTAATGTCTATAACCAAAATTAGAAAAATGTTGTCTCTGTCCAAATATATATGGACCTAACTGTATGTGTGTATATGCGATCCCCTATACTATGTGTAGACATTTATCTTAGCTATTCTAACCTGTCAGTGTGATTTTACTGTACACCGCACTGAATTGCCGGCTTTTCTATAGACCACCGCTGCATATTTCTCGCAAGTCACACTATTGGTCCATGTGCAATTCGTATTTTTCTCGCCCCCATTGACTTTCATTGGCAGATTTTTTGCACAATACGCTGACAAACGCAGCATGCTGCGATTTTCTATGGCCCTACAAGACCATATAATACGGATGTGTAAAATACGGCAGATAGGAGCTGCCCCATAGAAAATCATTGGTCCGTGTGCAATGCATATTTTCTGCGCCTCTCATACGTCCGTAAACTCGCTAGTGTGATGCCGGCCTAAGGGCTTGTTTTTTTTTTCTGTGTGTGCCGAGTTGTCATTTTTATTGATTCCATTTTACGTTTTAACTGTGTTTTATTTTATTTTTATGTTGAAGATGTGCCAGCAAAACAAATTGCATTTTTTTTTACTTTGATACATACAGTATGGAATTAAATAATGTTAGATTTTGATAGATTGGACTATGAACCTTTGGTCACTTCTACTATACACAGAAATACATCAGTATTACTGTCTATAGTAAAAATCACAACCTCCAAAGAAACTCAGCTTATGGTAGTAGAAAGAACATAGATGGCAGAATTAGGGCCTTCAGCAGGCTCCCGGCTGCCACAGCAACCCATCCACACACCGCAATCTCAAAAGGGAAATGGATGCCTGAACGCCAGAGCTAGATCACAACACTCAAGGCATTAAAGAGACTGTCAGCACAGAATGACTGTTTAAAACAAGTACAGGCGCTCCGTACTTCATGGCTGGGCCAGTCATTTATATACACCTTCCTACCTGCTTGGGTTCCATCTATCTCCACCATTCTCTGATCCTATGAAGCCAGAGCAGTCAAAGACGGGGTTGGTGATTGAGGAGGAAAACATGCAGGTGGGAATGTGTATTTAAATAACTGGCCCCACCGCAAAGCACTGATCGGCGGTACTTAGTTTGAACAGTCATTTGGTGCCGACAGAGTCCCTTTAATTCCGGTTATGAAACAGCCACAAATCTCCTGTGCTGAGCGGTCTCAGCTCCTCAATCCATGACAGATATATCCATCATGGAGCGTTGAGGGGTGAAGATTATCTCATATGCAAGGTGAGGCAAGAACACTGGGAACTATATATTATAACTTATGATATAAGTTGTGAAAAAAAAAATGTTTATTTAAAAAAAAAAAAAAAAAAAAAAAGGCTAAATTTTCCAAGACCCGTAGTGTCTCCATTTCTGGGTCTTTGAGGCTGGGTGAGTTTGGATTTTTTGGGCGCGCTGGGCTGACATTTTTATCGATACCATTTTGGTGTAGATATGATCTTTTGAACGCCCGTTATTGCATATGAATGCAATGTTGACACAACCAAAAAAAGACGTACTTCTGGGGTTTTGATTTTTTTTTTCTCGTTATGCCGTTTACCGATCGGATTAATTCTTTAATGTATTGATAGATCGGGCGATTCTGAATGCAGCAATACGAAATTAGAGTATTTTTTATTTTCTTTATTCTTTTATTTTGAGTGGGGCAAATGGTGTTTTATTTATTTTTTTACTTGCTTCAATAGTCTCCATGGGAGATTGGAAGCTACGATCTTCCGATCGCTTGTGCTACTCAGAGCAGGGCTTCAGCCCTGCTCTATGTAGCTAAAATGCTAATTTGCTATGAGCCCCGATCTCTGGGCAATGAAAACCACAGGGGTCTACTGCAGACCCCAGGTAGTCATGGCAACCTGCGGTCATGTGACACAGGCACCAATGGGTGGGATTAGTGATGCGCTTCCAGCGCAAGCATGTTAAATGCCGCTGTTACAGACTGACTGCAGCATTTAACATCTTAACAGCCAGGGGTGGATCGCGATTCCACCCACGGCTGTAACAGGCACATGTCAGCTGTTCAAATCAACTGACATGTGCCGGAAAAGTTATAGGCTCACCACCAGAGCCCGCAGCATACAAGGGAGCCCCATCTTAGACATAACTATACACCTAAGTTGGGAAAGGGGTTATGACCAAATCAAACTTCTGAAATCTGACTAGTGTCACTTTATGTGTTGTTAACGAATACTTCAGAGTGATCAGTGATTCTGAAAATATTTTTTCGTGACACATTGTCATTTGTTAGTGGTAAATTTATCTTGATATGTTTTGCGTTTGTGAAAATATCAGAATTTTGGCGAGAAATTAGCAGTTTTCAAATTTTCAATTTTTATATACCTTTACTTCAAATATGCATCATTTTTCAAACAATTTTATTTTGTTAAGATATTAGAAGAGTTAAAAGTTTAGCAGCAATTTCTAATTTTTTTTTACAGAAATTTACAAAACCTGTTTCTTTAGGGACCTGTTCAGATTTAAATGGAGTTTGAGGGGCTTATATATTGGAAACAACCCTAAAAGTGAAACAATTTTCTAAACCGCACCCCTTAAATGCTTAAAAACTGCGGTTAGGATTTATTTTGTAACCCTTCAGGTGCTACACATGGATTAATGCAAAGTGGAATGAAAAAAAACCCAAAAACACGACCTGTACTTTTTCCACTAAAATTTAACTTTAGCCGCATTTTTCTCACTTTGACAATTGATAGCACGAGACAATTGACCTCAAAATTTGTTGCCCAGTTTCTTCTGAGAATGACGATATCCTACAAATGGTAAAAAATCTCTGTTTGGACAAACGCCAGGGCTCGGGAGGGAAGGAGCACTATTTGAATTTTGGAACACAGATTTGGCTGAAATAGACTGCGGATGCCATGGCGCAATTTCAGGGCCCCTAAAAAGGTGTGTAAAACAGCAGAAACCCCCCACAACTGACCCCATTTTGGAAACTACACCCCTCAAGGATTGTATCCAGGGGTATAGTGAGCATTTAAAACCCACAAGTATTACACAGAATTTGATAACATTAGGTTATCATATTGAAAAATAATAATATTTTTTTTTTTTCACAAAAATGTTACTTCAGCCCCAAATTTTTAACTTTCTCAAGAGGAAATATGAAAAAGTGTAACCCACAGTTTGTTATCCACTGTCTTCAGGGTGCAGCGATACTCGACATAGTCAAAAAGTGACATTTGGTATTTGGATTGTAAATTTCACTGGAATAGATTGCAGATATTAACCCCATAAATTACCCCATTTAGGAAATTAGACCGATCAAGGATTTCATCTAGAGGTGTGTTGAGCATTCTGAACTCATAGGTGCGTCAGAGACCTTATTAAAATGTGGATGTGAACTTGAAAATTACGTTTTTCCACTAAAATGTAATTTTAGCCCTTAAAATTTTCACAATACCTAATAGGAGAAAATGCATCCCATAATTTCTCCCCAACGCCTTGATTCCCAATATTTAGTCAAAAAATAATGTTTGGGCACATGGCAAAACTTGGAATGCAAAAACGCTATTAAATTTTTGGAACACATATTTGGACACATTGCATTTGCAAAACCTCTAAAGTGCCAACAACAAAAAAACTCCCACAACTGACCCCATTTGGCAAACTAAATCCCAAAAGTAATTGATCTAGGCATGTAGTGAGCATTTTATTAAAAGTACATCATAGCCATGAAAAGGGTTTTTGCTAAAATGTTACTGTAGCCTCAGAATTTTTAGTCACACATGGAGTAATAGGGTAAAATACACCAATAATGAGGCCCTGGTTATGGGGGACTTTAACTACCCGGATATTAACTGGGAAACAGAAACCTGTGAAACCCATAAAGGCAACAGGTTTCTGCTAATAACCAAGAAAAATTATCTTTCACAATTGGTGCAGAATCCAACCAGAAGAGCAGCACTTTTAGACCTAATACTATCTAATAGACCTGACAGAATAACAAATCTGCAGGTGGTTCGGCATTTAGGAAATAGCGACCACAATATTGTGCAGTTTCACCTGTCTTTCACTAGGGGGACTTGTCAGGGAGTCACAAAAACACTGAACTTTAGGAAGGCAAAGTTTGACCAGCTTAGAGATGCCCTTAATCTGGTAGACTGGGACAATATCCTCAGAAATAAGAATACAGATAATAAATGGGAAATGTTTAAGAACATCCTAAATAGGCAGTGTAAGCGGTTTATACCTTGTGGGAATAAAAGGACTAGAAATAGGAAAAACCCAATGTGGCTAAACAAAGAAGTAAGACAGGCAATTAACAGTAAAAAGAAAGCATTTGCACTACTAAAGCAGGATGGCACCATTGAAGCTCTAAAAAACTATAGGGAGAAAAATACTTTATCTAAAAAACTAATTAAAGCTGCCAAAAAGGAAACAGAGAAGCACATTGCTAAGGAGAGTAAAACTAATCCCAAACTGTTCTTCAACTATATCAATAGTAAAAGAATAAAAACTGAAAATGTAGGCCCCTTAAAAAATAGTGAGGAAAGAATGGTTGTAGATGACGAGGAAAAAGCTAACATATTAAACACCTTCTTCTCCACGGTATTCACGGTGGAAAATGAAATGCTAGGTGAAATCCCAAGAAACAATGAAAACCCTATATTAAGGGTCACCAATCTAACCCAAGAAGAGGTGCGAAACCGGCTAAATAAGATTAAAATAGATAAATCTCCGGGTCTGGATGGCATACACCCACGAGTACTAAGAGAACTAAGTAATGTAATAGATAAACCATTATTTCTTATTTTTAGGGACTCTATAGCGACAGGGTCTGTTCCGCAGGATTGGCGCATAGCAAATGTGGTGCCAATATTCAAAAAGGGCTCTAAAAGTGAACCTGGAAATTATAGGCCAGTAAGTCTAACCTCTATTGTTGGTAAAATATTTGAAGGGTTTCTGAGGGATGTTATTCTGGATTATCTCAATGAGAATAACTGTTTAACTCCATATCCGCATGGGTTTATGAGAAATCGCTCCTGTCAAACCAATCTAATCAGTTTTTATGAAAAGGTAAGCTATAGGCTGGACCACAGTGAGTCATTGGACGTGGTATATCTCGATTTTTCCAAAGCGTTTGATACCGTGCCGCACAAGAGGTTGGTAAACAAAATGAGAATGCTTGGTCTGGGGGAAATTGTGTGTAAATGGGTTAGTAACTGGCTTAGTGATAGAAAGCAGAGGGTGGTTATAAATGGTATAGTCTCTAACTGGGTCGCTGTGACCAGTGGGGTACCGCAGGGGTCAGTATTGGGACCTGTTCTCTTCAACATATTCATTAATGATCTGGTAGAAGGTTTACACAGTAAAATATCGATATTTGCAGATGATACAAAACTATGTAAAGCAGTTAATACAAGAGAAGATAGTATTCTGCTACAGATGGATCTGGATAAGTTGGAAACTTGGGCTGAAAGGTGGCAGATGAGGTTTAACAATGATAAATGTAAGGTTATACACATGGGAAGAAGGAATCAATGTCACCATTACACACTGAATGGGAAACCACTGGGTAAATCTGACAGGGAGAAGGACTTGGGGATCCTAGTTAATGATAAACTTACCTGGAGCAGCCAGTGCCAGGCAGCAGCTGCCAAGGCAAACAGGATCATGGGGTGCATTAAAAGAGGTCTGGATACACATGATGAGAGCATTATACTGCCTCTGTACAAATCCCTAGTTAGACCGCACATGGAGTACTGTGTCCAGTTTTGGGCACCGGTGCTCAGGAAGGATATAATGGAACTAGAGAGAGTACAAAGGAGGGCAACAAAATTAATAAAGGGGATGGGAGAACTACAATACCCAGATAGATTAGCGAAATTAGGATTATTTAGTCTAGAAAAAAGACGACTGAGGGGCGATCTAATAACCATGTATAAGTATATAAGGGGACAATACAAATATCTCGCTGAGGATCTGTTTATACCAAGGAAGGTGACGGGCACAAGGGGGCATTCTTTGCGTCTGGAGGAGAGAAGGTTTTTCCACCAACATAGAGGATTCTTTACTGTTAGGGCAGTGAGAATCTGGAATTGCTTGCCTGAGGAGGTGGTGATGGCGAACTCAGTCAAGGGGTTCAAGAGAGGCCTGGATGTCTTCCTGGAGCAGAACAATATTGTATCATACAATTAGGTTCTGTAGAAGGACGTAGATCTGGGGATTTATTATGATGGAATATAGGCTGAACTGGATGGACAAATGTCTTTTTTCGGCCTTACTAACTATGTTACTATGTTATGCAATTTGATCACAAATCAAATCTGATCGGCTTATAGCTGGTATACAATGTAAATGATAGATCTATGGCAGTAAGACTCCGCCACTACTAAAGTGGCAGACATGCCGCTAGTTAATCTACCTATGATTCGCTTTCAATATATGTACAGATAGTGAGAAAGCTGCGCTACTGCTCTAACACGCCAAGTGATCTGACATGTGAGCAGCACCCAAATGTGTCCATTATATACCAGCTATATACCAGGGAGAGAAGAAAATTCTATTTTGTAACTTGTGGATATGGTCTTCCTGACTCAGGCGTCAGACTATGGAGAGAGAGACGCGTCCCGGAAGAGAAGATGACCCCCATCCCCCACAGGATCCCCAGGTGTTAGAACTGGAGAATATGTCTCCTAATGGGGAGAGAAGTCTTGGGCCTTGGCTGGGGAAGAGGTGCTCTTACCGCCAGTGGCGAAGAGAAGACCCCTGGAATGTAAGGCCAGTGAGAGACTTCTTAGAAGCCGCGTCCACATTCCAAGCCTTAAGCCAGAGGATTCTGTGGATGGCTGCGATGTTTAAAGTTTTGATTTTTTTTGGCCAACAAAGCAGCATGAGGGCTTATATTTTGCGTGACAGTTGAAGATTTTTTTTGGTGCAGATATCCTTTTTTTTGCTCGCTTTTTATTCAGATTTTTCAGACATTGAATTAAAAAAACAGAACTCAAGTTATTTTTATATTTTTTTGCACTATTATAGCAATATCAGATTTATATTTTTTTTATGATTTGCTACTTTTACAGACTAAAAATGGGTATTATTACCTACCGATAATTCGGTTTCCAGGAGTCCATCCTGACAGCACATTGGAGGACGTCCTCCTCCTCCTTGCAGGGACAGGAAACACAACACGAGAGGTTAAAAGGTCCCACTCCACCCCCTTTCCCTCAGTGTTTTGATAAGTACCACACCATGGATAGATATACTTTGAAAACTTTATTTAACCAAACATATTCCAGCATATGAACTGGCATGCATAGGGGGGGAAATAACGGTGCTGTCAGGATGGACTCCTGGAAACCGAATTATCGGTAGGTAATAATACCCATTTTCCAGGACGTCCCCCTGACAGCACATTGGAGAATACCAAAGGAAACTTCGTTTAGGGTGGGACAACTGCTTGGAGAACTTTTCTCCCATAAGATGTCTGCTGAGCTGCTACTACATCTAGCTTATAGTGCTTACAGAACGTGTTTACTCTGGCCCAAGTTGCTGCCTTGCAAATCTGATCTAGGGACGCTCCTGCTCGCTCAGCCCATGATGCTGAAACAGCCCTAGTAGAGTGAGCTTTAATCCCTGTTGGGCAAGCTATCCCTTCTGATGCGTAGGCTTTTGAAATTATAGTGGTAATCCATCTAGCTATTGACGCCCTGGAAGCTTTTTTACCTTTATTCTTACCCCCAAATAGAATAAAAAGATTAGAATCCTTCCTCCAGGAGCTAGTGGCCTCTAGATAGTTTAATACTGCCTGCCTAACATCAAGGGAGTGTAAAGCCTGTTCTTTTTCATTAGAAGGGTTCTCACAAAAGGAAGGTAAAATTATTTCCTGATCTCGATTTTTGGCTGAAGCTATTTTAGGGATAAAAGCTGGATCTAATTTTAAGATTATATGGTCCTCTCGGACTTGAAGATATGGATCCTTAATTGACAGTGCCTGAATTTCCCCTACGCGTTTAGCTGTTGTAATCGCTACTAGGAAGGCCGTCTTCCAGGTACGAACTGAAATAGGCATGTCCTCTTCCAGAGTATAGGGATCTTTGCATAGAGCCCTGAGGACCAAATTTAAGTCCCATGTAGGAGCTAGCTGTCTTAAGGTAGGCCGTAATCTTTGGATGGCCTTCACAAAATCTGATTATCCAGGGGTGGGAGGCTAATGGATAATCCAGGAAAGTACTAAGGGCCGAGATCTGAACTTTAATCGTACTTGGCCTAAGCCCCAAATCAAAGCCTGCCTGTAAAAATTTTAATACTCTAGGAACATCTAAGGCCCCCGGAATCACAAATGACCCGCCACTTTCCAAACAAATTTTTTTCCAGATTTTGTGGTAGATGGCTGAGGTGACAGGCTTCCTACTAGCCTGGATGGTTGTAATTACTTCATCTGAAAGACCTCTGGATTTCAAGATGTCCCTCTCAGGATCCATGCTGATAGATGTAGTCTCTCCGGTTCTTGGTGTAAAACGGGCCCTTGATGAATTATATCCTTCCATAACGGAAGTTTGATAGGGTCTTCCGTTGTCATGGCTCCCAACAATGGGAACCAACTTCTCTTTGGCCAGAATGGTACAATCGTCAGCACTGTTGCCTGGTCTTCTTGTATCTTCCTGAGCACTACTGGAATAAGTGCTATTGGTGGAAATGCGTAAGACAGAGGCTCGTTCCATGCTTGACTTAAGGCGTCGACTGCTTCCGGCATGTCTAAAGGGTTGAGGGAATAAAATCTGGGCACCTTTGAATTTTTCCTTGTGGCAAATAAGTCTGGGTGTTCCCCAACGGTGGCAAAGTATTTGGAACATTTCTTGATTTAGTTCCCATTCGGTTGGACAAACTTTTCTTCTGCTTAGATAGTCGGCTAGTATGTTCTGTGACCCTTCTAGATGCACTGCTGTTATAGATAAGACCACGTCTTCTGCCCAGGCAAATATTCTCTGCGCTAGACCTTGAAGCGCTTTGTGTTTGGAACCTCCCTGATGTCTCAAAAAGGATACCGCTGTTACATTGTCGGATAGGACTTTTACATGTTTGTCCTTTAGGCGTGAACGGTTTCTTCTGAGAGCCTCCCAAACTGCGTATAATTCTCTGTAATTTGACGACATTTGACTGATCTCTTCGGGCCACCTGTCCTGAAAGAATTTCCCTTCCAGGTGCGCTCCCCATCCCCACTGACTTGCGTCTGTGGTGATTATCACACAAGGGGTTGATATCCAAGGGATGCCCTTTTTTAGATTGTAGTCCTGGGTCCACCATCGTAGTGATCTTCTTGTCTTCATTGATAGCTCTAGCCTCTTGTCTAATGAGGAACGACGTCGATCCCATACCATGAGTACTTGTTCTTGTAAAGGCCTTGAGTGAGCCTGAGCCCATCTGACACACGGAATGCAAGCTGTCATCTTCCCCAAGACTTTCATGGCTGCTCTTATCGTCACTGGACTTCTTTGGAACTCTAAAATCATCTTCTTTAATGAGGTTCGTTTGACCCTTGGTAAGAAGGACTGCCTGGTTGTAGAATCCAAGAGTACTCCTAGAAATATCTTCCGGGATTCTGGCTTTAGATGTGATTTTTTCCGGTTGACCACCCATCCTAGTTCCTCTAATACTGCTATGACCCGATCTCTGTGTTGCAGCAGAATGATTCTTGATCGTGCCACAACCAGAAAATCGTCCAAGTATGGAATTATTGTTATTCCTTGGTTTCTTAGGAAAGCTACCACCTCTGCTACCAATTTTGTGAAAATTCTTGGGGCAGATGCTAGACCAAATGGGAGGCATTGAAATTGGAAGTGGCAGGTCATGTCCAGGAATCTTACCGAGAATCTCAGAAGCTCCTGAGAAGAGGGATGTATCGGGACCTGATAATACGCACTCTTCAGATCGAGAGTGCACATTACCGAATCTTTGTTTATAAGATGAATGATGGACCTGATCGACTCCATTCTGAAACGTTTGTATTTGACGAATACGTTCAGAGGTTTTAAATTTATTATTGTACGGGATTCCCCTGACTGTTTTGGAATTGAAAATAGAGAGGAATAGTGACCTGTACCTATTTCTGGAGTAGGAACCCGAACTATAACCCCGGAGTCGAATAGTTTTTGTAGGTCTAGAAACATAGGGGAATTTTTGGCTACCATTGTTGGTAAGATACACCTCTGTGGTACGCGAGATATTAACTCTATTCTGTAACCCTCTGAGATTATCTTGAGGACATAACCGTTGTCTGAGATCTGACTCCATTGTTTTAGGAAGAAACTTAATCTCCCGCCTATACCTCTGGCGTCATTGTTTCCTTGGTCTATAGCCAGAACCGAACAATGAATTCCTACTCCTTCTATTCTGAGCGTAGGAACCCCTAAAGGATCCTCTACCTGATCTCCATTGCTCTCTATACTCCGGAAGTCTGCGGGGGGGGGGGGGACGGGGAGGGGGGAGAGGCCTCGGGAAACCCTCTTTTACTGTCAGCTGCTGACTCTAGGATGTCATCTAAGGCCTGACCAAATATCCTGGAACCTGTGAATGGAATGGCGCATAATTTATTTTTGGATGCATTATTCCCCGACCAAGATCTAAGCCAAATAGCCCTTCGGGTTGCGTTGGACAAGGAGCTATTCCTAGCCGCAAATCTCACAGATTCAGCCGATGTGTCTGCCATAAAGGCCGTGGCTGACTTAATGATAGGCAGAGAAGCAATTATATCCGCCCGTGGAGTTTTATTAATTAAATGTTCTTCCAACTGTTCCATTCACAGGAACATGGATCTTGCTACCGACGTGGCAGCGATGTTAGTCTTTATTAAAGCTGCTGAAGTCTCCCAGGCTCGACGCAAAAGGATATCCGCCTTGCGATCCATTGCATCCTTGAGACTAGATGAATCTTCGAAAGGTATAGATGTTTTCTTTGCCACCTTGGCTATAGGGACATCTACCTTAGGAATTTCTTCCCATGTCTTGATCTCTTCTAAATCAAACGGGAGACGGTTTTTAAACTCTCTGGACATCACCAATCTTCGTTCCGCATCTTTCCATTCTTGTGAGATCATCTTACGTATATGTTCACTCACCGGGAACACCGTCCGTTCCTGATATGTGAGCCCTCCGAACATCTGATCTTGTCTAGATTTCGGACGTGGATCTTCTTTCACTTGCATAGTACGTCTGACCGCCTGGACTAGTTCTTCTGTTTCTTCGACTGGAAAGTAATACCTTTTCCCTTCCTGTTCTTCCATTGGCACTTCTCCTTCTTCTTGATCAGAACCTCTGTATTCTGATTCCGCCTCCGATGAACCATCCTGATCCTCCTGTTCTGGATCCTTTCTTGGTCTTTTACGAGCCGGGCCCGGACTGTACACTTCCCGTTGCGACACTGAGGCCAAGGAATTCTGGACCTCCTCCCGGATTATACTCCTCATTTCAGACAACATTGATGGTTGTTCTTCTCTGACAATTTTCTTAATACAAGAGCTGCACAGATCCTTTTTGTATGCTTCTGAAAGTTTTGCGTTACATAGAGAGCACCTCTTAGATTTAGTCAATGACTTGCCAGACCTTTTAGTCTGAGGGAGGGGAGCTTGACTGGCCTCTTTATCCTAAATGTAAGAATAAGGACAAGAACGGCTCAGTGTGTGCAGGCGTATATTTGAGTACTCTGCGCATTGCGCACTTACCCCTATCTCCTCATTCCTGTTCTCCATATCTTCTGTGGAGAAATACTACTATAAGTAAATGATCTCATATGATCCCATATGTATAAAAGGGATATAGCAGCGTCTGCTGCACTCACCCTTGGTCTCCGGCATATCTGCAGCAGACTGCTCGCACGGACCCTTCTGTCCTGCAGCAAATATTCTCCAGGGATTCACTCCGGCGCTCTCCTACCACCAGAGGAAGAGCTGGATAACCATCTGCGAGTGCCCTGAGCTTTGCGCCCTTAAAGCTGCATACTTCCGCGTTCCACCAGGTGGAACGCACGCCGAGATGGCCCCGTCCCCGGATGTGACGTCACCTTACCTGCGCCTGACACCGGACGTACTGCACTCGGTCTAACAATCCTACTTCCGCGTTCCACCCAGTGGAACGCACGCTGCTGCCGCCGGACCTCTTGCGGCGCCTCTTCTCCTGGCGCCCGAACCGAGAGCCCCCCACCGGGAGGAAGCGGTTCGACCCAGGAGCTCGTCCGCTCGACTGGTCTTTTGGCAGAGGGACTCCCCACCGGGAAGTTTCTGCCTGGGGCTTAGTGATGCGGGGAAAGGATATTGGCGTTAGCCGCACGATCCCCCGAGCCCTCCGGACTGGTGAGTCTTCCCGCTTGTATAGCGCTGTATCCTCTCGTGTGTCCCTCCATGCAGGGACAGGAAAAACACTGAGGGAAAGGGGGTGGAGTGGGACCTTTTAACCTCTCGTGTTGTGTTTCCTGTCCCTGCAAGGAGGAGGAGGACGTCCTCCAATGTGCTGTCAGGGGGACGTCCTGGAAAACAATATTTTATAAAAACGAATTGGTTTTTGTATTGTCATTTTCTGAGAGCTATAACTTTATTTATTTTCCAAATCAGCCATGTTAGAAATTTCAGTATGATGACAAAAGCGATATCTTTGGAGTGTTTATTCTTTTTTTTGGTGTTCGCTGTACTGAATAATGTGACAGTTTTATATATCTGGTCGATCCAGCATACAGCAGGAACTAAGAAGCCACCATACTTCGAGGTCCTCTGATGGCCACAGAGTACCGTGGCAACCATCAACACCTATGACAGATCAGGTGGGGGAATAAACCTCCTTTTAAACACTTAGGGTACCGTCACACTATACGATTTACCTACGATCACGACCAGCGATATGACCTGGCCGTGATCGTAGGTAAATCGTAGTGTGGTCGCTGGGGAGCTGTCACACAGACAGCTCTCCAGCGACCAACGATGCCGAGGTACCCGGGTAACCAGGGTAAACATCGGGTTACTAAGAGCAGGACCGCGCTTAGTAACCCGATGTTTACCCTGGTTACCAGCGTAAAACTAAAAAAAAACAAACAGCACATACTTACATTCTGGTGTCCGTCAGGTCCCTTGCCGTCCGCTTCCCGCACTCACTGACTGCCGGCCGTAAAGTGAAAGCACGTCACCGCTGTGCTCTGCTTTCACTTTACGGCCGGCAGTCACAGTGCGGGAAGCAGACGGCAAGGGACCTGACGGACACCAGAATGTAAGTATGTGCTTAGTAACCCGATGTTTACCCTGGTTACAAGCGAACGCATCGCTAGATCGCATCGCTAGATCGGTGTCACACACCGATCTAGCGATGCCAGCGGGAGATCCAGCGACAAAAGAAAGTTCTAAACGATCTGCTACGACGTACGATTCTCAGCAGGATCCCTGATCGCTGCTGCGTGTCAGACACAGCGATATCGTAACGATATCGCTGGAACGTCACGAATCGTACCGTCGTAGCGATCGAAATGGCAGTGTGTGACGGTACCCTTAGATGCCACTGACGAAGCCAGTTTGTCAGCTGTAATTTCGTTCACTGGAGGGGTGCTATACAGTTTATCCTCAATACTGTGAAAAATGCGACCCTGAGGACTAAGGCCCCCCTTAACAGCCAACATTAAAATGCATATCGGCGATCATTAATGGGTTAAAATTGTTGAAAAAAAAGGTTATTTGTTCCTTTTTTCACCAAACAATAGTCTCTAAAAAATAAAATAAATTTAAAAGCATATGCTCCAATTTGGATAAAGAAAGTTACAGCTGAGAAATAATAAGAATGACGTGACTCTGCCTCGTCTCTTCAAAAGATATACAGGGTGACATTCTACAATACATCAGAGAGCTGATCCTTAGATCAATAAAGGCTCAATGATTTGGACCCGAGCACTGGGCTGATGCATTTTTCTCTCTGCATTGTCATACTTGTGCCTTCACGTACCTGAGCTAATCTCCACAGGAATGTCCTCTTTTTTACACTGTCGATATCCATTCATACATATGGCTTCTACAGATATGTCTTCAACTTTAACATTTGTCAGATCTTCCTCCTGATTCAGTTACAAGGGCAAACAATGTACAAAAGACAAACAAAAAAATATATATAAAAAACTACTTATTAACCAGGTATATGGCAGCAAAAATTAGACATATATTTTTTTTTTTTTACATTTTGTACGCCAGAGAATGAGGAGAATTGAAATGTAGTTACCAAATAGGAGGCCCACGCTGCTTCGGTGCCCATCCATCTATTATTTACCTGATGGTTCTGTGGGACTTGGCCATTTTCCTCTAGACACTCATGGGACTGCAGACGACTGGAAAAGCTCTCTGTTTCATCTTGGTTACTTGATGCCTCTGTAGGAGACAAATACTGTGAACTATTACATTATTAATATCAAACGACTGACCTGCACATCCAAACAGAAAACAGGTGGGAACAGGTGCTTACCAAGAGTAGCCATCTCCATATACAACCTACAAATAAAAGTTGCATTTTGTAGCGCTATAGCATGCAAACATGAAATATGAAATTTGAATTGCATTACCGAGAATACATGGCACACAGCACAAAAATTAGCCAATTCACGTGAACACAGCAGCCATGATAAGGAAATTGTCATTGGTGGGAACCGGCCTCTGTGAATACTCGTTTGAGCTAAAGCTCTCTGACTGAGAAACAGGGAGGGTGGAGGGCACCATCGTTCTATAACAAAACTGGGATCCACTTGGAGTATGTCAAACAAGAGCCATGTCAAAGATAAAAAACATACAAAGAACCAGGGATCACCAAAAAAATAAATACACTAATAAATTTTATTATGGTCAAAAAGGACACACCAAACTATTTAAAAGCATTTAAAAACCAAAGTGGTACATACCCCAAATGGGGTATGCCCCCCAAGACCAAAAAAAGCTTATTCCAAGAAATGTATACACATATAATACGGCATATACCATTCAGATAACATAAAATATATTTACATAGATATGTTAGATATGCAGCTGCTCTGTTGATGGAGATACAATAACTACTCTATAGGCATGTTGTCATTATGGCCGTTATGATAAAGGTGGAGCTCCCAATGTAACAAATAAATAATGTGCACCAGATAATAGCTCAAATATAATAATAATAAATAATAATAATCTTTATTTTTATATAGCGCTAACATATTCCGCAGCGCTTTACAGTTTGCACACATTATCATCACTGTCCCCGATGGGGCTCACAATCTAAATTCCCTATCAGTATGTCTTTGGAATGTGGGAGGAAACCGGAGTACCCGGAGGAAACCCACGCAAACACGGAGAGAACATACAAACTCTTTGCAGATGTTGTCCTGAGTGGGATTAGAACCCAGGACTCCAGCGCTGCAAGGCTAGAGTGCTAACCACTGCGCCACCGTGCATATATGACCCAGACCAAATAGACAAACAGGATTAGACACAAATGCTGTGCCAATAATAATGCCAGTAAGCCGGCCTGATATAATAGTTATATATACATATACACTCTATACCAAATAGACCTAATGCAGTACAAAAGGTGGCAAAAAATATTTAAACCAAGACAAAAGAAAAAAATACAAAAAATAAGAAAAGAACATAAGAGCTCTGAATAAATAGTGCACTAAATACGAAACATAGAGCAGAAAGGGAATAGCTCAGCCTAAGCCATGGCAGGAAGAAAGGCATGAAAATGTATGCATAAAGGAGCAAATAGCGCCATACAAAACCTGCCCAAAGAGAGAGACAGCGCAAGTGAAGTGTAAAGCCGGTCAAAGGGGGCACTGAGCCCAACGCGTATCGCCACAACGTGGTGTGTCCTTTTTGACCATAATAAAATTTATTAGTGTATTTATTTTTTGGGTGATCCCTGGTTCTTTGTATGTTTCTTTTCTTCTTTGACAAAGCTCTCCGACTGAGCACTCCACCCCTCAACCTCAGTCGTTTTTAATTACAGCAGGATCCTACCTTCCCATATAAATGTAGACTTTAGCCCAAGAGAGAATTCAGATTAGGCAGGTTACCAGCAATGAGAATCACCTTATCATGGCTAATGGGTACACATGAATTGGCCAATTTCTGCACTAAGTATTCTCAATTTTTAGAATATTATAGAGAACTAATGCAATTCAAATTTCATATACTTAATGTTTATAATGCTACTAGATGGTGGCCCGATTCTAACACATCGGGTATTCTAGAATATGTATTTATGTATGTATATAGCAGCCACATAGTATATAGCACAGGCCACGTAGTATATAGGAGCCATGTAGTATATAACAGACAAATAATATGTGGCCTATGCTATATACTATGTGGCTGCTATATACATACATATTGTAGAATACCGGATGCGTTAATACAGGCCACGCAATATATAACAGTGGCCATGCAGTATATAACACAGCCACGTACTATATAACACAGCCCACGCAGTATATAGCAGCCACGCAGTATATAACACAGCCCACGCAGTATATAACACTGCCTATGTAGTATATAGCAGCCACGCGGTATCTAACACAGCCCACGTAGTATACAGCAGTGTAGGCACCATATCCCTGTTAAAAAAAAAATAATTAAAATAAAAATAGTTATATACTCACCCCTGGGATCCACCGAAGCTCCGGCGATACACGCGCGGCTGCCGCCATCTTCCGTTCCCAGGATGCATTGCGAAATTACCCAGATGACTTAGCGGTCTTCTGGGTAATTTCGCAGTGCATCGCCGGGAACGGAAGATGGCGGCCAGCGCGAGCTGCTCGGCGGACTATGGAGAGTGAGAATAGCAGGTTTTTTGTTTTTTATTATTTTTAACATTACATTAAGGGGGGTGATTAAAACTTTTATATTTTATTTTTTTTGCCATGCTTCAATAGGCTCCATGGGAACCTAGATGCTGGCACAACTCGATCGCCTCTGCTACATAGCAGCGATCATCAGATCGCTGCTATGTAGCTGAATTGCAGGTGTGCTATGAGCGCCGACCACAGGGTGGCGCTCACAGCAGGCCGGGATCAATAACCCTAGAGGTCTCAAGGACCTCTATGGTTACCATTCTGATGCATCGCTGACCCCCGATCATGTGACGGGGGTCAGCAATGCGCTCATTTCCGGCCGGAAGGCCGGTTAAATGCAGCTGTCAGCGTTTGACAGCGGCATTTAACTAGTTAATAGCGGCAGGTGAATCACGATTTCACCCGCCGCTATTGCGGGCACATGTCAGCTGTTCAAAACAGCTGACATGTCCCGGCTTTGATGCGGGCTCACCGCGGAGCCCTGCATCAAAGCGCAGTATCTGACCTCGGACGTACTATCCCATCCAAGGTCAGAAAGAGGTTAATGACCGGGCCAATTTTTACAGTTCTGACCACAGTCCCTTTATGGAGGTAATAACTCAGGAATGCTTCCATGGATCCTGGTGATTCTGCCATTGTTTTCTCGTGACATATTTTACTTCATGATAGTGGTAAAATTTCTTTGATATGACTTGTGTTTATATGTGAAAAAAATGGAAATTTGGTGAAAATTTCACAATTTTCCAACTTTTAATTTTCATGCCCTTAAATTACAGAGATATGTCACACAAACTACTTAATAAGTAACATTTCCCATATGTCTACTATAGATCAGCACAATTTTCGAATCAAAAATTTTTTTTGTCAGGGAGTTAAGGGTTAAAAGATGACCAGCAAATTCTCATCTTTATAACGCTTTTTTTTTTTAGGGACCACATCATATTTGAAGTCACTTTGAGGGGTCTATATGATAGAAAATTCCCAAAAGTGACAATTCTAAAAACTGCACCCCTCAACGTGCTCAAAATCACATTCAAGAAGTTTATTAACTCTTCAGGTGCTTCACAGGAATTTTTGGAATGTTTAAAAAAAAAAAAAATGAAAATGTATCTTTTTTTCACAAAAAGTTTACTTCAGCTCCAATTTGTTTTAGTTTACCAAAGGTAAAAGGAGAAATTGGGCCCCAAAAGTTGTGCAATTTGTCCTGAGTACGCCAATACCCCATATGTGGGGGGAACCACCGTTTAGGTGCATGGCAGAGCTCGGAAGGGAAGGAGCGCCGTTTGACTATTCAATGCAAAATTGGCTGGAATTGAGATCGGACCTCATGTCGTGTTTGGAGAGCCCCTGATGTGCCTAAACAGTGGAAACTCCCCACAAGTGACACCATTTTGGAAAGAAGACCCCCTAAAGAACGTTATCTAGATGTGTGGTGAGCACTTTGAACCCCCAAGTGCTTCACAGGAGCTTATAATGTAGAGCCGTTAAAAAAAAAAAAAATCTGATTTTTTTTTCTTCTTCACAAAAATGATCTTTTACCCCTCAATTTTTTATTTTACCAAAGGTAACAGGGGAAATTGGACCCCAAAAGTTGTTGTGCAATTTGTCCCGAGTACGCTGATATCCCATTTGTGGGGGTGGGGGGTGGGGGGGTTTGAGGAAACCACCGTTTGGGTGCATGGCAGAGTTCGGAAGGGAAGGAGCACCGTTTTGGAATGCAGACTTTGCTGGAATGGTCTGTGGGCGTCATGTTGCGTTTACAGAGCCCCTGATGTGCCTAAACAGTAGAAACCCCCCACAAGTGACCCCATTTTGGAAACTAGACCCCCCAAGGAACTTATCTAGATGTGTTGTGAGAACTTTGAACCCCTAAGTGTTTCACTAAAGTTTATAACGCAGAGCCATGAAAATAAAAGTAAAAATTTTTTCCCACAAAAATGTTTTAGCCCCAATTTTTTTTTTTCCCCCAAGGGTAACAGGAGAAATTGGACTGCGAAAGTTGTTGTCCAATTTGTCCTGAGTATGCAGATACCCCATATGTTGGGGTAAACCACTGTTTGGGCGCACAACAGAGATCGGAAGGGAAGGAGCAACATTTTACTTTTTAAAGGCAGAATTGGCTGGAATTGAGATCGGAAGCGATGTTACGTTTGGAGAGCCCCTGATGTGCCTAAACAGTGGAAACCCCCCAATTCTAACTCCAACCCCAACCACACCCCCGATGCCAACACGCCCCCGACCTCAGCACACTCCTAACCCTAATCCAAACCCTAACCAGAACCCTAACCACACCCCTAACCCTGACACACCCCTAACCCTAATCCCAACCTTAATCCCAACTCTAACCCCAACGTAAATGTAATCCAAATCCTAACCCAAACTTTAGCCCCAACCCTAACTGTAGCCCCAACCCTAACTTTAGCCATAACCCTAATGGGAAAATGGAAATAAATACTTTTAATTTTATTATTTTTCCCTAACTAAGGGGGTGATAATGGGAGGTTTGATTTGCAGCTATCACACACTAAAAGACGCTTTTTATTGCAAAAAAATTGTTTTTGCATCACCACATTTTGAGAGCTATAATTTTTCCATATTTTGGCCCACAGTCATGTGTGGTCTTGTTTTTGTCATGTATATTTTTTTATGTTTTGGACTTTTCTACAATAAAAACTATTTAATATAAAAAATAATTGTTTTTGCATTGCTTTATTCTGAGAAATATAACTTTATTTTTTCGCTGATGATGCTGTATGGCAGCTTGGTTTTTGCGGGACAAGATGACGTTTTCAGCGGTACCATGTTTGTTTATATCCGTCTTTTTGATCGCATGTTATTCCACTTTTTGTTCGGCGGTATGATAAAGCGTTGTTTTTTGCCTTTTGTTACGGTGTTTACTGAAGGGGTTAACTAGTGGGAAGTTTTATAGGTCAGGTCGTTATGGACGCGGCAATACTAAGTATTTGTACTTTTGTTTTTTATTTACAGAAAGAAATGCATTTATTGGAACAATATTTATTTTTTTCTTTATTTAGGAATTTAAAAAAAAATTATTTTTACACACTATAATTTTTTTTAACTTTTTCTCAGGGTGGGACATCACTATATAGTGTCAGATCGCTGATCTGACACTTTGCACAGCACTGTGTCAGATCAGCGATCTGACAGGCAGTGTAGGAGGCATCTTAGCGCCTCTCTCAGCAGGCACTGACAAGCCACCTCCTGCAGGACCCGGAAGGATCCTACGGCCATCTTGGATCCAGGGGCCTGCAGGGAGGAGACAGGAGGAGACCCTCGGAACATTCTGAAAAATAAATTCACAGTTTGTGCTGTTGTGAATTCCGTTCTGGAGCTCCCTCCTGTGGTTGCTAATGGTATTTTTGTGAGTTCTGCCCTTGGGCTCCCTCTGGTGGTTTCGAGTGGACTGCTGCTCCTTTAGGTAGCTGTAGCAGCTGCCTTCACTAATCGCCTTGCCTGGGTTTGTTATTTAAACCTGCTCTGGGCTTTAGTCCATGCCCGCTGTCAATGTTCTTGGTTGGATTTGGTTCTTTCCTTGGAATTCTCATATGGCCTGTCCTTGTCTGCAAAAGATAAGTTTTTGCTAGTTTTTGTTTGTCTATTTGTTTGGACTCTATTGCTTTGCAAGTATGTCTCTTTTTGTCCAGCTTGTCACTATGTGGTATTCAGGCTAGCTGGAAGCTCTGGGAATGCAGATTTGCCCCTCCACACCGTGAGTCGGTGTGGACTTCATTTTTGTAAACTGTGCGTGGATTTTGTAGTTTTTATACTGACCACACAGTATCCTTTTCTCTCTATCTAGTTTAGTATTGGCCTCCTTTGCTAAATTCTGATTTCATTTCTTTGTACGTCATTTCCCTCTCCATTCACAGTCAATATTTGTGGGGGGCTATCTTTCCTTTTGGGGGTTTTCTCTGAGGCAAGATAGCTTTCTATTTCCTTCTTTAGGCTTCTGAGGCTGTGACGAGGTGTCTAGGGAGTGTCAGGAACATCCCACGGCTATTTCTAGTGTTGTTGTTAGGATTAGGGACTGCGGTCAGTAGAGATACCACCTTCTCAGAGCTCATTCCATGTTGCATTTTAGCCACCAGGTCATATCAGTGTGGCCTCTTAACCACCAGGTCATAACATTGTGCATGACAACATTGAGTGTGCAGCGAATTCTTCCCTCGTAATACATGGTATTGCGCTCCCTTTTCACTAGCACCTAAAAATACCTTTGTGTGTGCACTCCACATATATTTTACTTCATGGTCGAACACATACCACAGCTCCTGGGCAGATGACAAAACAAAAGACTATACAAACAGTACAGCAGGGCATCACAGCTAATACATTGTGAGGCAAAACATTTTTTCTATAACCCCTTCACGACCATGGGATTTTTCGTTTTTCTGTGTTCGTTTTTCACTCCCCTCCTTCCCAGAGCCATAACTTTTTTATTTTTCTGTCAATTTGGCCATGTGAGGGCTTATTTTTTGTGGGACGAGTTGTACTTTTGAACGACATCATTGGTTTTAGCATGTCGTGTACTAGAAAACGGGAAAAAAATTCCAAGTGCAGTGAAATTGCAAAAAAAGTGCAGTCCCACACTTGTTTTTTGTTTGGCTTTTTTGCTAGGTTCACTAAATGCTAAAACTGACTTGACATTATGATTCTCCAGGTCTGTACGAGTTCGTAGACACCTAACATGACTAGGTTATTTTTTATCTAAGTGGTGAAAAAAAATTCCAAACTTTGCAAAAAAAAAAAAAAATGGCGCCATTTTCCCATACTCGTAGCGTCTCCATTTTTCGTGATCTGGGGTCGGTTGAGGGCTTATTTTTTGCGTGCCGAGATGACGTTTTTAATGATAGCATTTCGGTGCAGATACGTTCTTTTGATCGCCCGTTATTGCATTTTAATGCAATGTTGCGGCGACCAAAAAAACGTAATTCTGGCATTTTGAATTTTTTTCCCACTACGCTGTTTAGCGATCAGGTTAATGCTTTTTTTTAATTGATAGATCGGGCGATTCTGAGCGCGGCAATACCAAATATGTGTAGATTTGATATTTTTTTTATTGATTTATTTTGATTGGTGCGAAAGGGGGGTGATTTAAACTTTTATATTTTTTTAACATTTTTCTCAACTTTTTTTTTTTTTTTTTTTACTTTTGCCATGCTTCAATAGCCTCCATGCTCCACAGCGATCTGCTGATCAGTAACCTGCTGATCAGGTCTCAAGGACCTCTATGGTTACAATGGAGACGCATCGCCGACCCCCGATCATGTGACGGGGGTCGGCGATGACGTCATTTCCGGCCGCCCGGCCGGAAGCGGTAGTTAAATGCCGCTGTCTGCGTTTGACAGCGGCATTTAACTAGTTAATAGGTGCGGGCAGATCGCGATTCTGCCCGCGCCTATTACGTGCACATGTCAGCTGTTCAAAACAGCTGACATGTCCCGGCTTTGATGCGGGCTCACCGCGGAGCCCTGCATCAAAGCAGGGGATCTGACCTTGGACGTACTATCCCGTCCAAGGTCAGATAGGGGATAAGGTAAAACATTTTTAAACAGGCAGGGTGATATTTTACCTCACGGAAAGCAGCAGATGTGATCCCATGTAGTACTGTCTGTATATTCTCTTTCGCTTCCTCTACTGGGCATATAAGTAAGATTTTAACACATAAAATTGTAGAAATTATTAATCCAAGATCTATTGATTAAAATGTACTTTGTTCACGGGACAACCCCCTTAACTTTTGCTACTATGACCAGATTCCATAAAACACAATAAGCACGTTTTGACCATGAGAACCATACTCAAGATAAAATGTAGCAAATTTTCTTCTACTTGAATCCAATTAGAAGACAAGGTGTGACTATTTTCTTCACAGGACCACATTAAAGCAGTGTTCCCCAACTCCGGTCTTCAAGAGCCACCAACAGGTCATGTTTTCAGGATTTCCTTAGTATTTCACAGTTGATAATTCCATCACCTGTGCAATACTAAGGAAATCCTGAAAACATGACCTGTTGGTGGCTCTTGAGGACCGGACTTGGGGAACACTGCATTAAAGGAAACCCATCCTGTCAAAAGATGCTATTAACCGGCAGATATGGGGTAAATCTGTAGCTTAATAGCATTATAAACCGGGCGGCCACACTGCTGAGCCTGCTGTCAGTCAGTGACGGGGCGTGGTTAAAGACGACACTGTCGTGAGCAATGACTGAAGCCACGCCTCTGACTGCAGCCTCCGGCTTTCAGGGAGGAATAAAGTTAATTTTATTTGCTAATATTATTACTACACCTACTACATATTGGGATAGGATCTTGGAGATGGATACACCCTTTTAAGGAATCAGAGTTTCATCCTGCCCATAGAAGAAACAAGTACATACTGCTATTTTATTTCACATTCATATTTGGTCAGTTTAAAAAAATAATAATAATAATTGCTCATCTGCAGTGCATTGTTCTGAGTGTTGTGGATTTTTTTCTTATCGGACAGCACCTGGACCGAAGATACAGTCATGTGAACCTTCTCTTATAGTGTCTGGACATGGAAAATGTGACTTCAGTACCTAGTAGTAATTACCTGGGCTTATATCTATAGGAATCTCCTTCTCCATATACGATCGATCACATCCCAGATAAGTCTCTTCTTCCGACATAGCCTCAATTTTAATGTCAATAAGATCTTCATCCTATTTATGGACAAATGATGTACAATTCAGAACACAGACGTTCTAAAAGTCATAAAAGAGATTTGAAATCTGTAACCAACAAGACAAAGAAAATGAAGAAATAAGTTTGAGGTCTTCAGAAGCTTTGCATGACAATGAGGAAAGTGATAAGCTTGACCCAAACAAGACTGCAACAGGACTCCTCTCCTGATGAATGTATCCAACTCAGGTGGTCACATGGAAAACCTATACCCAATTCTGTACCAAAGATTGGCAGACAAAGAACACTTGCTCCCCTATTTCCTGGTCTACCATAGCTGGCCACATGTAATGTGCATACCCAGAAGAAAGGAAGAGCAACTCAATGTGTTTAAATCCCCATGACCATTCAAAATCTCACAACAGTGTTACACCATTCAATATAGACTTCTGTACACAGAAACCGTGTGCTCAAGTGGGACAGCATGGTGGCTCGGTGGTTAGCTCTATAGCCTTGCAGGGTTGGGGTCCGGGGTTTACATTCTACCAAGAACAATATCTGTAAGGAGTTAGTATATTCTCCCCATGTTTATGGGGCCTCTTCTGTGTACTCCGTTTTTTCCCTACACTCCAAAGACATACTGATAGGGGATGTACCGTAGATTGTGAGTCCCAATGGGGACACTGATAACAATGTCCGCAAAGTGCTGTGGAATATGCCAGCACTACGTAACGTGAGTAAAATAAACAAGTGGTTATTAGTATAGTTCTATCTTTCATAAAAGTATCTCAGCTCAACGAGTCAAAGTACCAACCTCTCAAGTGAAAGGGGAGATAGCTCTAAAATGCAACGTAGTGGAGTGGGAGTCGTGGAGTCGGAGCCATGGAAATTGAGGAGTCGGAGGTTTGGCTTACCGACTCCACAGCCCTGCTAAAATGTAGACAGCAGCTTGCAGCAAGTAAGAATATGCAGATTCCAATAGTTTGGACACACCTTCTCAATTAAAGATTTTTCTGTATTTTCATGACTATGAAAAAATAGAATTAGACTTACCAGTAATTCGGTTTCTAGGAACCTTCCACAACAGCAGGATCGGAGGATGTCTCCGCCCTAATAGGGGACAGGAAATCAGAGAGGTTAAATACCCTCCCTTTCCTGCAACCACCAGTGTTTTTTCTGGACACAGTAGCATGTATAGTTACCACTTAAGTGCAGGAATCATCCAATAAGAATATCAGATAGGGAGGGAAATTAGTGCTGTCATGGAAGGTTCCTAGAAACCGAATTACCGGTAAGTCTAATTCTATTTTCTCTAGTCACCTTCCTCGACAGCAGGATCGGAGTGATACCAACAGCTAATTTCTTTAGGGAGGGACAACAGCCTGCAGAACACATCTGCCAAACGATAGATCACTATTGAAATTTAGTCTGTAATGCCTGGTGAATGTATGGATTGAAAACCAGGTGGCAGCTCTGCATATCTGCTCCGATGATGCGTTGCCTCTCTCTGCCCAGGATGATGAGACTGAACGGGTGGAGTGAGCTTTCAGAGATGCCAGGTGAGCAATTCCCCGAGTTGAGTATGCAAGACAGATGGCCTGCTTGATCCAGTTAACGATTGTACTTTTAGCCGCTTTTTGCCTTTATTCCGTCTTGACCACTGGACGAAAAGGTTTTGGTCTATCCTCCAACTCTGTTTGTTGGAGGTAGAAGAGAAACACCCTGCGGACATCCAGGGTGTCCTTCGGATTAGAGAGATTTGGACAGAATGAGGGTAAGACAATATCTTGACTCTGTGGAAGTCAGACTACTTTCGGCATAAAGGCAGGGTCCTAAGGATTAGGCTATCCATGGTTATTGTTAGGTATGGCTCCTGTACTGACAAAGCCTGTAACTCCTATACGCCTAGCGGTAGTGATTGCTACTAGGAAGAAAGTCTTGAGGGTCAGGATTTTTAGGCTAATGGTTGATAAGGGCTCAAAGGGGTCCCTGGTCAGACTATTTAGTACAAGGTTCAGATCCCAAGGAGGGGTCTGGGCTTGGAGCCTAGGACGAATCCTAGCTGCAGATACCATGAAACGTTTAACCCAATGGTGGCTTGCTAAATCCTGATCAAAGAAGGAACTTAGTGCTGACACCTGAACTTTTAAGGTGCTAGGAGAGAGTACTAGCTCCAGACCCTTTTGGAGAAATTCTAATATCTGGGCGATGTTGGGACAGAATGGATCAGGTTTGTTTAGGGCACACCAGGAAGAACATTTTTTCCAGACCTTGCCATAAATGGCGTTAGTTATAGGTTTCCTATTTTTTTGTAGGGTTTGAATGACGTCATCTGAGAGACCTCTAGCTCTCAAAATCTCGGCCTGAGTAACAAGGCTGCCAGTTTCAGCCTGTGTAAGTCTGGGTGTAGCAGTGGTCCCTGCTGAAGAAGGTCTACTATCTGAGGTAGAAGTATCGGGCCTTCCAGAGCCATGTCTGTTAGAGCGCCGTACCAGCTTCTTCCTGGCCACATCGGTGCTACCAGAATTGTTGTGACTCGATCCGTCCGGATCTTCTGTAACGTCCTTGGCAACATGGGAATTGGTGGGAAGGCGTATGCCAGAGCAAACTTCCAAGGATGGGAGAAGGCATCCAGTCCCTGAGCCCCGCTTGAGAGGTTGAGGGAGAAGAAAATGCTCGACTTCGTGTTCTGGCTGTTGGCAAACAGATCCATGTTGGGACTTCCCCATCTCCGGACTAGGGATAGGAACACCTCTTGGTTCAAGGACCATTCGCCAGGATGGAAATCTTTCCGGCTTAGGAAGTCCGCCTGGACATTGTCTGACCCCTTTATGTGTACTGCCGAGATGGACAGGAGATGTCTTTCTCCCCAGGAAAAAATCCTTGCAGCAGTTGATTTTAGGCTGGTGTATTTCGTGCCTCCCTGGTGACGGAGGTAGGCCACCGTAGTTGTGTTGTCGGACATAATCCGTACATGGTGACCCTTGATGAGGACAGATGCGGCTTTTAGCGCCTCCTCTACGGCTTTCAGTTCTTTCAGATTCGAGGATCTTGATCTGATGCTTCGGGGCCACAACCCCTGGAAGTGGGAACCTTCGATTATGGCACCCCAACCTCTCTGGCTCGCATCTCTTGAGTACCTTTAGAGGCCTTTGATCCCAGCTGACTCCTCTTTGAAGGTTCTGGGAGTTCAGCCACCATGAAAGGGAGGATTTCACGTGATTGGGAAAGGGAATCCTCCTGGTTAGAGCATTCTGGGGTCCTTTTGAATGTCTCAGGATGTGGGTTTGAAGGACTCTTGTGTGAGCCTGGGCCCAGGAGACTGCCTGGATGCAGGACGTCAACGAACCCAGGATTGACATGGAGTCCCTTAGGGTCGGGAAATTCTGGCTCCTGAACCTGGAGATCCTGTGGACGAGATCGTCCTGACGGTCCCTGGGTAAGAAGGACATTCTTTCCCTTGAGTCCAGAAGAACTCCTAGAAATTTTTTCCTTGGTGATGGATGGAGGTCCGACTTCTCCAAGTTTGGAATCAATCCCAGTGACTTCAGGACTTTCGTCACATCCTGATTTAAACGAGGGACAGATGGAGTGATAAGAAAATCTTCCAGGTACGGGAATGATACAGATCCCCTGATGCCAGATGAAGATCACTGCTTCTGTCATGATCTTGGTAAAAACTCGTGGAGCTGACAAGACTCCGAATGGGAGGACGTTGAACTGATAATGGCTGGTTCGATGGTTCTGGGTCACCGCAAATCTGAGGAACTTTCTGTGGTCGGGATGTTTCGGCACATGATAGTAAGCGTTCCTCAGATCCAACGTAGCCATTACCCAGTCCTGGCCAATCAGCGGGATTGCTGATTTGATCGATTCCATTTTGAATCTGTGGTATTTGATTACTTGATTCAGGGGTTTCAGGTTTATGATAACCCGATGTTTCCCCAGAGGGTTTTTTCACCAAAAATAGGTGAGAATAGTGGCCTTCTCCTACTTCCTGAGAAGGTACCCGGGAGATTGCCCCTGCCTGAAACAGATCGAGAATATCTGAATTGAGGCGTCTCCGAAGGTGTGGAGACTGTAAGGATGTAATTGTTAGACGGTGAACGGAATAACTTGCTACCTCCTCTTCCACCCCCCCATGGTGCCACTCACCATGGAAATCAGCTCTTCCATATCTTCGGAAGACAAAAGATATTGTTTATTGTCTGTTTTGGGGTTGGAAGTAGAACCCTCTCATTCTCCCAAATGTCCTCTGAACCCGAGGTATGAATCTCGCCCGAGTGAGATACAGTGGGAGCTATCTTCCTTTTCTTAGGAGGAGGCTGTGGAGTCGGGGCCTGAGACAGGGCCGCCATAGAGGACTGAACCTCTTGTTTGATGAGGGATCTGATGCTGTCCAGGAGGGAGGGCTGTTCACTACGCAGCACTTCATCCGTGCATGGTTGGCAAAGCTTTTTCTTGTAAGCTGAGGGAAGCTTGGTAGCACATGTACCACACTTGCGGCTTGATTTTTTTTATTTTTTTTTTTATTTTAGGGGCAGAGGCCTTGTCTCCCTAGAAAAGAGAAAGAGAGAGGCTGGTCTTTAATAACAAAAAACTGGACAGCAAAGGACCTCATCCTCTACTTACAGTGGGAGGATGAACGCTGGGCTCTGCAGCAGCAGAGTGCAGTGGTTTGTCGCCGTCCATAGGGTCAGTCAGTCACCGGTCAGAAGGGACACAGACAGAGGCCTTACCTGGAGGCTTCCCCCGACCAGGAACATATATACATCGAGGTTGCCAGCTAATTTCATGCTCCTCCTCCTCCCAGGGTCCATAGGGGGTGCTGTGATTGAACCACCTGTCATGGCTGCCGCAGGCTTGGAACGCCGGGCGGCGCGCGCGTGCAGGCTCCGGAGTATGGAGGCTTAAACCGGAAGTTCGAAAGCGTCACTTCCGGTGCGCGTCGCGTGGCCTCCAGCGGCAGCGAAGTGAGAGGAGTAGAGCTGGGGAGCTGCAGGAGGACCCCGGAGAGCTTCACCGCCCTGCTTTGACCCACGAGGAAGGCGCAGGAAGGGCGGGATGGAGGGTCCCAAGTCACGCAGAAGCTGCGGAAATGGAAGCAGTCACCGAGGAGAGTGGAGCCCCCCCGAACTCAACTGCCCGGTTATTCAGGTAATAGTGCTCCGATCACCGGCCACGGCAGCACCATCTGAGAACCTCTTCATGCCCCATAGAGGACAGGAAAAACACTAGTGGTTGCAGGAAGGGGAGGGTATTTAACCTCTCTGATTTCCTGTCCCCTATTAGGGCGGGGAGACATCCTCCGATCCTGCTGTCGTGGAAGGCGACTAGAGAAATGTAAATTCACACTGAAGGCATCAAAACTATGAATTGACACATGTGGAATTATATACTTAACAAAAAAGTGTAAAACAATATATATATATATAAACACATATATATATATATATATATATATATATATATATATATATATATATATATATATATATATATATATATATATATATATATATATATACACACACACACACACACACACACACACACACACACACACACATCATTTATATTGTGTAAGGGGTACTTCCACCTGTTTCTAACTTCCGTCTGTCTGTAACGGAGATCCTGGGTCGCTGATTGGACCGCTTCATGATCACGGGTTATTGCCACTAGGCATTACTGGGAACGGAGCGTCGTGAGGAGCATCGCTAAAGGCCTCAGCTGGATCTGTGGGGGCCGAGGGAAGGTTAATATATAACTACTAGAAGGTGGCGTGATTCTAACGCATCGGCAATTCTAGAGTGAGCATGTATGGATAAATGTATTATATATATATATCTATATCTAGTACAGACCAAAAGTTTGGACACACCATCTCATTTAAAGATTTTTCTGTATTTTCAAGACTATGAAAATTGTACATTCACACTGAAGGCATAAAAACTATGAATCAACACATGTGGAATTATCGACTTAACAAAAAAGTCTGAAACAATTGAAATTATGTCTTATATTCTAGGCTCTTCAAATTAGCCACCTTTTGCTTTGATGACTGATTTGCACACTCTTGGCATTCTCTTAATGACCTTCAAGAGGTAGTCACCGGAAATGGTTTTCCCTTCACAGATATGCCCTGTCAGGTTTAATAAGTGGGATTTCTTGCCTTATAAATGGGGTTGGTTGGGACCATCAGTTGTGTTGTGCAGAAGTCTGGTGGATACACAGCTGATAGTCCTACTGAATAGACTGTTAGACTTTTGGTCTGAGATTATATATATATATATATATATATATATATATATAAACACACATATATATATATATATATATATAAACACACATATATATATATATATATATATATATATATATATATATATATATATATATATATATATATATATATATATATATATATACACACACACATCATTTATATTGTGTAAGGGGTACTTCCACCTGTTTCTAACTTCCGTCTGTCTGTAACGGAGATCCTGGGTCGCTGATTGGACCGCTTCATGATCATGGGTTATTGCCACTAGGCATTACTGGGAACGGAGCGTCGTGAGGAGCATCGCTAAAGGCCTCAGCTGGATCTGTGGGGGCCGAGGGAAGGTTAATATATAACTACTAGAAGGTGGCGTGATTCTAACGCATCGGCAATTCTAGAGTGAGCATGTATGGATAAATGTATTATATATATATATATATATATCTATATCTAGTACAGACCAAAAGTTTGGACACACCATCTCATTTAAAGATTTTTCTGTATTTTCAAGACTATGAAAATTGTACATTCACACTGAAGGCATAAAAACTATGAATCAACACATGTGGAATTATCGACTTAACAAAAAAGTCTGAAACAATTGAAATTATGTCTTATATTCTAGGCTCTTCAAATTAGCCACCTTTTGCTTTGATGACTGCTTTGCACACTCTTGGCATTCTCTTGATGAGCTTCAAGAGGTAGTCATCGGGAATGGTTTTCACTTCACAGGTGTGCCCTGTCAGGTTTAATAAGTGGGATTTCTTGCCTTATTAATGGAGTTGGGACCATCAGTTGTATTGTGCAGAAGTCTGGTGGATACACAGCTGATAGTCCTACTGAATAGAGGGTTAGAATTTGTATTATGGCAAGAAAAAAGCAGCTAAGTAAAGAAAAATGAGTGGCCATCATTACTTTAAGAAATGAAGGTCAGACAGTCCGAAAAATTGGGAAAACTTTAAAACGTGTCCCCAAGTGCAGTGGCAAAAACCATCAAGCGCTACAAAGAAACTGGCTCACATGAGGACCGCCCCAGGAAAGGAAGATCAAGAGTCACCTCTGCTTCTGAGGATAAGTTTATCCGAGTCACCAGCCTCAGAAATCGCAGGTTAACAGCAGCTCAGATTAGAGACCAGGTCAATGCCACACAGAGTTCTAGCAGCAGACACATCTCTACAACAACTGTTAAGAGGAGACTTTGTGCAGCAGGCCTTCATGGTAAAATAGCTGCTAGGAAACCACTGCTAAGGACAGGCAACAAGCAGAAGAGATTTGTTTGGGCTAAAGAACTCAAGGAATGGACATTAGACCAGTGGAAATCTGAACTTTGGTCTGATGAGTCCAAATTTGAAATCTTTGTTTCCAACCACCGTGTCTTTTTGCGACGCAGAAAAGGTGAGCGAATGGACTCTACATGCCTGGTTCCCACGGTGAAGCATGGAGGAGGAGGTGTGATGGTGTGGGGGTGTTTTGCTGGTGACACTGTTGGGGATTTATTCAAAATTGAAGTCATACTGAACCAGCATGGCTACCACAGCATCTTGCAGCGGCATGCTATTCCATCCGGTTTGCGTTTAATTGGACCAACATTTATTTTTCAACGGGACAATGACCCCAAACACACCTCCAGGCTGTGTAAGGGCTATTTGACCAAGAAGGAGAGTGATGGGGTGCTACACCAGATGACCTGATCTCCACAGTCACCAGACCTGAACCCAATCGAGATGGTTTGGTGTAAGCTGGACCGCAGAGTGAAAGCAAAAGGGCCAACAAGTGCGAATTATCTCTGGGAACACCTTCAAGATTGTTGGAAGACCATTCTCAGTGACTACCTCTTGAAGCTCATCAAGAGAATGCCAAGAGTGTGCAAAGCAGTCATCAAAGCAAAAGGTGGCTACTTTGAAGAACCTAGAATATAAGACATATTTTCAGTTGTTGCACACTTTTTTGTTAAGTATATAATTCCACGTGTTAATTCATAGTTTTGATGCCTTCAGTTTGAATGTACAATTTTCATAGTCATGAAAATACAGAAAAATCTTTAAATGAGAAGGTGTGTCCAAACTTTCGGTCTGTAGTGTGTGTGTGTGTGTGTGTGTGTGTGTGTGTGTGTGTGTGTGTGTGTGTGTGTGTGTGTGTGTGTGTGTGTGTGTGTGTGTGTGTGTGTGTATATATATATATATATATATATATATATATATATATATATATATATATATATATATATATATATATATATATATACATCCAGCGAAGCTGTCCCTATGCGCGCGATGCGGCCGCCAGCTTCCGTTTCCAGCGATGCATTGCAAAATTACCCAGATGACTTAGCGGTCTCCCAAAACTGCTATGTCATCAACTTGTGAGACCACAATGCATGGCCCGGAGCTTCGCGATAAGCGGGAAAGGAGCCGGAAGGTGAGTATATAATGATTTTTTTTTAATTTTTTTTCCTTATTTTTAACATTAGATCTTTTTACTATTGATGCTGCATAGGCAGCATCAATAGTAAAAAGTTGGTCACACAGGGTTAATAGCAGCGTTAACGGACTGCGCTACACCGCAGCCATTAACCCTGTGTGAGTGCTGACTGGAGGGGGCACTGACAGAGTAGGAAGGGGCGAATTCGCGGCTGGACTGTGCCCGCCGCTGGCACAGTCCGGCTGCGACCAATCAGCGATGCGATACAATGGGGCAAAAAAGTATTTAGTCAGTCAGCAATAGTGCAAGTTCCACCACTTAAAAAGATGAGAGGCGTCTGTAATTTACATCATAGGTAGACCTCAACTATGGGAGACAAACTGAGAAAAAAAAATCCAGAAAATCACATTGTCTGTTTTTTTAACATTTTATTTGCATATTATGGTGGAAAATAAGTATTTGGTCAGAAACAAACAATCAAGATTTCTGGCTCTCACAGACCTGTAACTTCTTCTTTAAGAGTCTCCTCTTTCCTCCACTCATTACCTGTAGTAATGGCACCGGTTTAAACTTGTTATCAGTATAAAAAGACACCTGTGCACACCCTCAAACAGTCTGACTCCAAACTCCACTATGGTGAAGACCAAAGAGCTGTCAAAGGACACCAGAAACAAAATTGTAGCCCTGCACCAGGCTGGGAAGACTGAATCTGCAATAGCCAACCAGCTTGGAGTGAAGAAATCAACAGTGGGAGCAATAATTAGAAAATGGAAGACATACAAGACCACTGATAATCTCCCTCAATCTGGGGCTCCACGCAAAATCCCACCCCGTGGGGTCAGAATGATAACAAGAACGGTGAGCAAAAATCCCACAACCATGCGGGGGGACCTAGTGAATGAACTGCAGAGAGCTGGGACCAATGTAACAAGGCCTACCATAAGTAACACACTACGCCACCATGGACTCAGATCCTGCAGTGCCAGACGTGTCCCACTGCTTAAGCCAGTACATGTCCGGGCCCGTCTGAAGTTTGCTAGAGAGCATTTGGATGATCCAGAGGAGTTTTGGGAGAATGTCCTATGGTCTGATGAAACCAAACTGGAACTGTTTGGTAGAAACACAACTTGTCGTGTTTGGAGGAAAAAGAATACTGAGTTGCATCCATCAAACACCATACCTACTGTAAAGCATGGTGGTGGAAACATCATGCTTTGGGGATGTTTCTCTGCAAAGGGGCCAGGACGACTGATCCGGGTACATGAAAGAATGAATGGGGCCATGTATCGTGATATTTTGAGTGCAAACCTCCTTCTATCAGCAAGGGCATTGAAGATGAAACGTGGCTGGGTCTTTCAATATGACAATGATCCAAAGCACACCGCCAGGGCAACGAAGGAGTGGCTTCGTAAGAAGCATTTCAAGGTCCTGGAGTGGCCTAGCCAGTCTCCAGATCTCAACCCTATAGAAAACCTTTGGAGTTGAAAGTCCGTGTTGCCAAGCGAAAAGCCAAAAACATCACTGCTCTAGAGGAGATCTGCATGGAGGAATGGGCCAACATACCAACAACAGTGTGTGGCAATCTTGTGAAGACTTACAGAAAACGTTTGACCTCTGTCATTGCCAACAAAGGATATATTACAAAGTATTGAGATGAAATTTTGTTTCTGACCAAATACTTATTTTCCACCATAATATGCAAATAAAATGTTAAAAAAACAGACAATGTGATTTTCTGGATTTTTTTTTTCTCAGTTTGTCTCCCATAGTTGAGGTCTACCTATGATGTAAATTACAGACGCCTCTCATCTTTTTAAGTGGTGGAACTTGCACTGTTGCTGACTGACTAAATACTTATATATATATATATATATATATATATATATATATATATATGTAAATACACATATATACATATATATACACACATATATATATATACATATATATATATATGTGTATATATACATATATGTGTGTGTGTGTGTATGTATATGTGTGTGTGTGTATGTGTGTGTATATATATATATATATATATATATATATATATATATATATATATATATATATATATATATATATATATATATATATATATATATATATATATATATATATATATATATATACATATATATACACACACACACACATATACACACGCAGGCTGTGCCACACACTGCGCGGACTGTGCATTCTAGAATACCCAATGTGTTAGAATCGGGCCACCATCTAGTGTATTATCATAAAGGTATAACTTAAAAAAAAAGGATATGGGGGGGGGTGCATTATTTATATATATATTTTTTTTAAAGCTTGCCTTTAGCTGTGATAAGACTGTCGCAATTGTTCTCCTCAGCACACATACGGGTTACATCTCCTCGTACCCTTTTTGCCAATTGCATTACTAAATACTCCATTAGCCTCCTCTCCATACACAATACCACAGTCATTATCCAGACACATTAACCCTTGCGTTACAGTATCCCCAGCAGCGCTCACCTCTCCAGTCAAGAGCTCAATGATCTTGTTGGTGAGGTCCAGGATCTTCTGCTCATTGTCCTTAACACTGATCAGTGAGCGAGGTGGTGGCTCCATGACGGGGCTTTGGGTCCTGCTCCATCCTCCAGACATACGTGGATGGAAGCTAGGATGTGAACATTCACCAAATGACTTCTTCACCGCTGTGTGATCCTGTATAAGGCGAGACGTTGAGGTTACTATATACATCTCTCATTTCCCAAACCTCCCTGCCATATCACTATGATAAAAATATCTATACAAGTCTGATGGCAGATGACTTATGTATAAGTATATAAGGGGACAATACAAATATCTCGCTGAGGATCTGTTTATACCAAGGAAGGTGACGGGCACAAGGGGGCATTCTTTGCGTCTGGAGGAGAGAAGGTTTTTCCACCAACATAGAAGAGGATTCTTTACTGTTAGGGCAGTGAGAATCTGGAATTGCTTGCCTGAGGAGGTGGTGATGGCGAACTCAGTCGAGGGGTTCAAGAGAGGCCTGGATGTCTTCCTGGAGCAGAACAATATTGTATCATACAATTATTAGGTTCTGTAGAAGGACGTAGATCTGGGGATTTATTATGATGGAATATAGGCTGAACTGGATGGACAAATGTCTTTTTTCGGCCTTACTATCTATGTTACTATGTCACTAGGCAATAAACTACGTAGCTGGGCAATATACTACGTCGCTGGGCAATATACTACGTAGCTGGGCAATATTGTATGTGGCTGGGCAATATACTACGTGGCTGGGCAATATACTACGTGGCTGGGCAATATACTACGTGACTGGGCAATATACTACGTGGATGTGCTGTATACTATGTGGCTCTGTGCTGTATACTCCGTCGCTGTGCAATATATTACGTGACTGGGCAATATACTACGTGACTGGGCAATATACTACGTGGCTGGGCAATATACTACGTAGCTGGGCAATATACTACGTAGCTGGGCAATATACTACGTGACTGGGCAATATACTACGTGGCTGGGCAATATACTACGTAGCTGGGCAATATACTACGTAGCTGGGCAATATACTACGTGACTGGGCAATATACTACGTAGCTGGGCAATATACTACGTGACTGGGCAATATACTACGTAGCTGGGCAATATACTACGTGACTGGGCAATATACTACGTGGCTGGGCAATATACTACGTAGCTGGGCAATATACTACGTAGCTGGGCAATATACTACGTGACTGGGCAATATACTACGTGGCTGGGCAATATACTACGTAGCTGGGCAATATACTACGTAGCTGGGCAATATACTACGTGACTGGGCAATATACTACGTGACTGGGCAATATACTACGTGGCTGGGCAATATACTACGTGGCTGGGCAATATACTACATGGCTGGGCAATATACTACATGGCTGGGCAATATACTACGTGGCTGGGCAATATACTACGTGGCTGGGCAATATACTACGTGGCTGGGCAATATACTACGTAGCTGGGCAATATACTACGTGACTGGGCAATATACTACGTCGCTGGGCAATATACTACGTAGCTGGGCAATATACTACGTGACTGGGCAATATACTACGTGGCTGGGCAATATACTACGTAGCTGGGCAATATACTACGTGACTGGGCAATATACTACGTCGCTGGGCAATATACTACGTGACTGGGCAATATACTACGTCGCTGGGCAATATACTACGTGACTGGGCAATATACTACGTAGCTGGGCAATATACTACGTAGCTGGGCAATATACTACGTGACTGGGCAATATACTACGTCGCTGGGCAATATACTACGTAGCTGGGCAATATACTACGTGACTGGGCAATATACTACGTGGCTGGGCAATATACTACGTAGCTGGGCAATATACTACGTGACTGGGCAATATACTACGTCGCTGGGCAATATACTACGTGACTGGGCAATATACTACGTCGCTGGGCAATATACTACGTGACTGGGCAATATACTACGTGGCTGGGCAATATACTACGTAGCTGGGCAATATACTACGTGACTGGGCAATATACTACGTCGCTGGGCAATATACTACGTGACTGGGCAATATACTACGTCGCTGGGCAATATACTACGTGACTGGGCAATATACTACGTAGCTGGGCAATATACTACGTAGCTGGGCAATATACTACGTGACTGGGCAATATACTACGTCGCTGGGCAATATACTACGTAGCTGGGCAATATACTACGTAGCTGGGCAATATACTACGTAGCTGGGCAATATACTACGTGACTGGGCAATATACTACGTCGCTGGGCAATATACTACGTAGCTGGGCGATATACTGCATGGCTGGGCAATATACCACGTGGACATGCATATTCTAGAATAGCAGATGCATTAGAATCGGGCCACCATCTAGTATAATATATTGACTTTTCAACTGGATTTCTGAAGTAATCCCAGAAATTGCATATTACTTGTACACATCTAATCCCACAAAGTAACACTGCATGCGATATACAGTACATAAATCTATGTTACATCTAAATCCCAGAACCCCTCACCTCTCCGGTCAGCAGGCAGATGATTTCCAGGGTGAGGTCCAATATCCTCTCAGCCGTCTCTTTTCTGTTCATGCCCATCCTTGGTGGGTCAGTGGGGAAAATGCTGATCCGTCTTGTGAGGACACCAACTGGGAGGATCCCTTACTACAAGAAATAAATAGGCCCATTACTCGGTCAGATGTCAGCCTGGCCATACACAGAAGACATTGCCTTTATGATAGTGGGGAGGACACAGATTAGAACAGAAATTATACCGCATAAATCAGGGTCGGGAGGTCTGATTACACGGCACCTGGCTGCGCCCACATCTGCCAGCTTTAGGGCCAGGTGTGCCCGTAACATGGCCGCCCCAAAGCTCCCGGTAACTGCCTTCCACAAGCGTCCCCATGACACAATGCTAGTCTCCAGGGTCCCCATAACAGAATGGCTGCCGCACGTCACTCTATGACAGTGAGCCATCCCCAGCACACGCCACAGCCGTCTATAACAATCATTACCATGTATCCGCAGACGGGAGCACACACGCCGCGCCCAGTATAACTGCTGCCTCCACTGACTGCCCCCGTTATCCCCGCTGAAGCCCTCCATCCACTTAACCCGGATGTTATTGTTTGTCATCCTGATGCAGCCGACAACAACTTCCGCCCCTGTAACACCACGTGACTGCTGCTCCGCGTGTCATTGGCTCTTCCATCCCAGCCCTTTTGCCTGGTTCTGTCCTGCAGTCTGCACAGTGTGGCCGCCGGCTGGGTGTTTTGTGAACACTGTAGGTTTCAGTCTCCCAGCCCGGCAGCAGTCGGACAGACGGCGGGAGCCATATTGTTATAGGCTTACCGATTACTGGAGGAGACAAGCAACAGTGAAGAAGAACATGGAGGCAAACTGTCTATAGCCACTTTACATGGCCTGAACTCATTCTCTTCAGTCTGGAGAGGACAGCAAACACGCACAACAGCATTCACTCACACCCGGCTGGGCGAACCCGAACCGTAAAGTTCATGGCCGGTGCCGAACACCTACTGTTAGGCTATGTTCACACGCTGCCGAGGTTTCCCATGCGTTTACAGTACAGTGTAAACCTATGGGAAACGCAATCCGCAGTGCACATGCTGGAAACGCAGCGGTTTACATTCCGCAGCATCTCACTTCTTTGTGCAGAATCTGCAGCGGTTTTACACCTGCTCCATAATAGAAAACCGCAGTGGAATCCGCACAAAAACCGCAGTAATTCCGCAGGAAATCTGCAGGTAAAACGCAGTGCCTTTTACCTGCGGTTTTCACAAATCCGTTGCGGAAAAATCTGCAGGCCTCAAGAATACATGTGCACATACCCTAAAGGCTGTGTGCACACGATGCGGAATTAGTGCGGATCCGCAGCGGATTTTTCTGCGCAGAAACGCTGCAGTTCCGCACAGTGATTTACAGTACAATGTAAATCAATTAGAAAAAAAAAATGCTGTGCTAATAGTGCGGAAAAATCCGCATGAAAACCGCTGCGGAACAAAAGAAGTAGCATGCTATTTCTTTTGTGCGTAACTGCAGCGTTTCTGACCCCTTCCATAATACAAATCCGCAGGGGTAAAAACGCATAAAATCCGCATCAAAAACGCATAAAATCCACGGCAAAACCGCACCTGCGTTTTCTGCCAAGAGATGAGGATTTTGTGTGGAAAATTCTGCACCCCAGTCTGCAACGTGTGCACATAGCCTCAGGCACACACAACGGACACGGACTTCACCAGGAAGTGCACATGTTGCGGATTTTCCCGCTCAGTTTTTGAAAAATCCGCAGGTAAAACACACTGCGTTTTACCTGCGGATTTATAACTTTTTTTTTTTAGCAGATTTCACCTGTGTTTTTACACCTGCGGATTCCTATTGAGGAGCAGGTGTAAAACACTGCGGAATCTGCACACAGAATTGACATACTGCTGAAAATAAACGCAGCGTTTCCACACGGTATTTTCCACAGCATGGGCACTGTGGATTTGGTTTTCCATAGGTTCACATGGTACTGTAAAGCGGATGGAAAACTGCTGCTAATTCGTAGTGCCAAATCCGCAACGTGTGCACATAGACTAACAGCGTAAGCACACAGCTGTGATCGGAGGTATAATGTTTACCTCGGACGGTCACTGGTGTCTGCTAATGGGACTACTGCTCCCATCAGCCTACACCTGCTGCCACTAATAACAGCGAGAGCAGGTGGCAGTTGATGGGAGTATTCATCGGCCAGCACTCTAAATAATTTAACGGAGTGGGTTCCCCTGTATTTTTGATAACAAGCCAAGGAAAACTCCCAGCTGGGGGCTGCAACCTTCAGCTGTCAGCATAAGCAAAGTTAGTTATCAAGAATAGAGAGGTCCCCACAATGTTTTTTAATTTAAATCATTTAAAAAATGGTGTGGGGTCCCCCCATTTTTGAC
The DNA here is from genome assembly GCF_032444005.1 of Ranitomeya imitator. Classification (NCBI taxonomy): domain Eukaryota; kingdom Metazoa; phylum Chordata; class Amphibia; order Anura; family Dendrobatidae; genus Ranitomeya; species Ranitomeya imitator. The sequence goes on along the minus strand of NC_091283.1, from coordinate 641,147,535 downwards.
AACCCTGTTAACCCCTTCACAACATGCCCCGTACTAGTACGGCGCATGACGTGTCTCCCCCTTTGATGTGAAGTAAATAAGGCAGCACACTGTAGCGCTAAAACATGCAAACATGAAACACGAAAATTGAACTGCATTACTGCACTAGAAATATGAAAAATGAGAGCATTTAGCGCATAAAAATGGCCAATTTTATGTGTACCTGGTAGCCAGTGATAGTTTTTTGAAATGTATTCTTTAGCCTTCTAATCGAGCACTCCGCCTCCTAGCCACAGGTGTTTTAATTACAGCAGGTCCAATACCCCTCCACAGAGAGAGAGAGAATTTTAGTCTAAGAAGAGGTTTCACAGGTACCCATTCAGATGGAGACGATTATTCTCAGCGAGGAAAGGCAAGTGTAGGACCTGGTATAAGAGAGATGCCGTAAAGTGGCTACCAGGTACACATAAAATTGGCCATTTTTATGCGCTAAACGCTCTCATTTTTCATATTTCTAGTGCAGTAATGCAGTCCAATTTTCGTGTTTCATGTTTGCATGTTTTAGCGCTACAGTGTGCTGCCTTATTTACTTGACTATATACGAGTTGGCGACTCTAGGTTCAGCACCGGTTCACACTTAGTCTATGTTTGGATGTGACGGTCAGTTTTTTGTAATCCCCCTTTGATGTGGGCCCCGGCGCTGAGTCCACATCAAAGTCGCAACATGTCAGCTGTTTTGAACAGCTGACATGTGCGCACAATAGCGGCGGGTGGAATTGCGATCCACCTGCCGCTATTAACCAGTGAAATGCCGTTGTCAAACGCTGACAGTGGCATTTAACTACCACTTCCGGCCGCGCGGCTGGAAATGCGCGCATCGCTGACCCCCATCACATGATCGAGGATCAGCGATGCATCGGCATAGTAACCAGAGGTCTCCTTGACAGATGCTACGGGTATCAGAAAATGGCGCAATTTTTTTTTTTTAGCAAAGTTTTGCATTTTTTTCACCACTTAGGTAAAAAAATAACCTAGACATGTTGGGTGTCTATGAACTCATAATGACCGGGAGAATCATAATATCAGGTCAGTTTTAGAATTTAGTGAAGCTAGCAAAAAAAACAAACAAAAAACAAGTGTGGGATTGCACTTTTTTTCACCACACTTGGAATTTTTTTCCTGTTTTCTAGTACAAGACATGGTAAAACCAATGGTGTCGTTCAAAAGTACAACTCGTCCCGCAAAAAATAAGCCTCACATGGCCATATTGACAGAAAAATAAAAAAGTTATGGCTCTGGGAAGGAGGGAAGCAAAGAACGAATATGCAAAAACGAGGGGGTTAAAGCAGACAGCTGGGGGGGGGGGGCTGGTATCCTCAGGTTGTTAAAGGGCCATTAACCCTCCAGCCTAAAAATAGCTGCCCGCAGCCAACCATAAAAGACACATCTATTAGATGCTTCAATTCTGGCGCTTTGCCCTGCTCTTCCCACTTGCCCTTTTAGTTGTGGCAAGTGGGGTAACATTTGTAAGGTTAATGTGTAAATAGATTAATCAGAGAATCAGTGAATCAAAATTGATTTATTCAAGTAACAACCAGTCATACAGGATGCCAAAGTTTCGGCCCCAAAGGCCTTTGTCAAGGCACTTATCTAAAAAATAATAAATCATAATTAAATACAGATATTCATAAACATATCCCCACACAGACCGGTTGTGCATGGAACAGAAAATAATCCATAACCAAACAATCATATATCATGTAAATCACATAGGCTGTATACAGAAATGGGGTGAGAAATGGGGTGAGAACGTGTCCTAAATAAAAAGGGAGAGAGGGGGGAGAGGGGAAAAATACAACAGAACAATGGGAAAATATAAACATTCCACATTTATGGGCACAAGAAATGTAATCAACCCCGTATACCATACTGGGAGGACAAAAAGGAGACAGCTCTAAGTATCATGGTCCAAGGAGGAAAAGAAGTAGCAGTCCAACACCCATAGTGACCAAGGTAGTATCCTAGACATATGGAGTCACATCAATCTGTGAAAGTGAAAGGTATAAATTACCTGTATGGTGGTAACGAAAGAACTATAAAGGATACAATAAAAAAGGGTTGCAGTGAGTATCGCACAAGGAGCAATAAGGATGGAATAGGAAACAAGAGACCGCATATAATTACCTGGTAAGTGGGGATAGAGAGGATACGGACGCAGCGGCTGAAGGATGAAGTGTGGGAGAAGGAGGAAAGCGCTCTATTTATGAGAGAGCTGACCTATGTACCTGGAAGAAGAGGGAGCCGCGTCGCAGCTATAGCGCGGTAGGGGACGCATGCGCAATGCGCACAAGCCGACGGAAGTGGGGCAGAGGATGGCCAGGAAACAAGTGCGCAGGCGCCGGGTGTTAAAGAACCAGGCGCATTGAGTAGCGGCGCTGCTCTAGCGCTAGTGGGGGAACAGAATATGCATGCACAGTGTGCCCTAAGTCCCGCTAATGTGACTACAACAAACGGTAGGATAATGAGATAAGTGCGCAGATGCTAAATATATAAGAACAAAGCGCATAACATAGGAGTGAACTATGGTGTAAAGCACTTATAAGCGCAACCAAAATAAAGACACAAGAGCGCAAGCGCTGAGGATAAAAGGCATATACATCCAACAGGGGCAGGGCCCACCGAGGAAAAGGCAAAAGGAAAATAAAAGAAGGAAAATAGAGAAAACAGAAAAAAACACCACAAACCTGTAGAGGATGACATGAACACCAAAGGGTGACGGACCACAGGGTTAAGTCTAAAGGAACACAAGAAAAAATATATAATATAATAACAGGTATAATGACATAGGATCATATAATACACCCCTATAATGAGAGCAAGGCATTAATAAACAAACATAAAGAGTAAGGTCAAATAATGAAAATAGGGATATCGTATTCTCTCTCAATATTACAATATGAAACTGTAGAATGGTATAGTCTCAATGAAATGTCTCATACTCCCTATTGAGGCCATGTGGTTCTAGGGTTTGAAGCACATGAATCCAATAGGCCTCCCTCTGTTTTAGTTTTAAAATTCTATTTCCGCCTCTTCTGGCTATGGGAATGCTGTCGATGATTTGGTATCGAAGCTGTGAGATACTATGGTTATGAGCAATGAAGTGAGCTGGTATTGGTAATAGTAATCTTTTACACCGGATAGTTGATTTGTGTTGTGAGATGCGGTCTCGGATATGTTGGGTGGTCTCACCAACATATCCGAGACCGCACGGACACTTGATGAGATAGATGACATAAGTGGAAACGCAGCTGAAGAAACCGCAAATTGGAAACCTCTTCCCTGATCTGGGATGGGTGAACGTGTCGCCCCTAGTAATATTGGAGCATTGAAGGCAATGCAAGCATGGAAATGTGCCCTTCCGCGCTGTTGCCAAAAAGGTTTGTCTCGTGACCAATTTTGAACTGCCAATGTCGGCTGAAACTAAAAGATTGCGAAGATTGGGTGGTTTCTTGTGACACATAAGAGGGGCTACCTGGAACTCGGGGATATTGGGATAAGATGAACCCAAAAGAGGCCAGTGTTTACGTATCAGACCATGAAATAATGACATAAAAGGGGTGGTAAGTATTGACAAAGGCCATTCTATTGACATTCGGTTGTGATGTAATTGAAGATGAATCATCCAACGAGAAGTCTAGATATGAATCAGGGTACCCCCGGTTCCGAAACTTAGAAGCCATCTCATTCAATCTCACAGAACGTAGAGAGGGGTCCGAGACAATACGATTGATTCTGCTATATTGTGATTTCAGAAGAGATCGCTTGATGTGGCGGGGGTGACAGCTGGTGAAAAAAGTAAACTATTTTTGTCAGTTGATTTGACAAAAAGGTCAGTGGATAAAGTTCTATCTTCATTTATAGTAACCAGAGTGTCTAAAAAAAGAAATGGATTTTTGATCATGTTGAATCGAAAAGGTCAATTTGTCAACATACGTATTAATGGGCTGATAGAAAGACAAAAGAGAGTCTAGTGTTGTGAATTCTGTTGTCGAACTCCCTCCTGTGGTCGTAAATGGTACTTCGGCGAGTTCTGTCTATGGGCTCCCTCTGGTGGCTATGAGTGAAGCTGCTGCTTCTGAGGTTCCTTACACAGGTGACGTGGTTTATCCTTTGGTTGGCTGCTCTATTTAACTCCTCTCAGATCGTTACTCCATGCCAGCTGTCAATGTTTTTGCATTGGTTCAGTTCGCTCCTGGATCTCTCTGGTGACCTGCCTTCTCCTGCAGAAGCTAAGTTCCTGATAGTCATTATTTGTTCACTGATTTCTTGTCCAGCTGGTTATCATGATTTTGTCTTGCTAGCTGGAAGCTCTGGGATGCAGAGTGGCCCCTCCGCACCGTGAGTCGGTGCGGAGGTCTTTTTTTGCACACTCTGCGTGGTCTTTTGTAGGTTTTTGTGCTGATCGCAAAGTTACCTTTCCTATCCTCTGTCTATTTAGTAAGTGTGGCCTCCCTTTGCTGAAACCTGTTTCATTTCTGCGTTTGTGACTTTCATCTTTACTCACAGTCAATATATGTGGGGTGCTTCCTTTACCTTTGGGGAATTTCTCTGAGGCAAGGTAGGCTTTATTTTCTATCTCTAGGGCTAGATAGCTCTTAGGCTGTGACGAGGCGCCTAGGTCTGGTCAGGAGCGCTCCACGGCTATTTCTACTGTGTGTGATAGGATTAGGGCTTGCGGTCAGCAGAGCTCCCACATCCCAGAGCTCGTCCTGTATGAGGTTTAACTATCAGGTCATTCCAGGTGCTCCTAACCACCAGGTCATAACAGTCTAGGTCCCTGCTCCATATGAGAAAAATGTCGTCAATGTATCTCTTCCAGAGTGGGCAATACTGCTGGAAGAGTACATGTGTATAGACAAATTTAGACTCAAAATCAGCCATAAAGATATTGGCGTATAGGGGCGCAACGTTACTACCCATTTCTGTGCCGTTGAGTTGAATAAAAAATTCATCTTCAAATATAAAAAAGTTTTTTGTCAAAATAAGTGTCAATAGCGAACCACAAAAATCCTTCAAATCAGGATGAAACTGGGTAGTGTTATTCAAAAAATTCTCAACAGCCTGGATACCACTATAGTTGTTAATATTAGTATACAAGCTATTGACGTCTAACGTCACTAGATAGCAACCCACAGGTACTGTATTAAAATCACGAATAGAGGACAAAAAATGTGAAATGTCATGCAGAAAGGAGGGAATATGGCATAATGGAGATAGGATCTTTTCTAATACCATAGTAAGGGGAGAAAGCAAAGAGCCCGTGGAGGCCACTATCAATAACCCCCAATGAACAAAACCGGTGAGATAAAGTGCGAATTTCCTTAGTTATTTCTAACGTAGGATCATGAGTAATCCGAAGGTAGGTATCAGAATCACTTAATTGGGAGCGAATCTCATTAACGTAATAGTGTCTATCCATCACCACTACAGCACCGCCCTTATCGGCGGGTTTGACCACCAGTTGTTTGTTGGATCGCAGACTATCAATGGCAAGCTTCTCAGTTCTAGACATATTACTCATGACATGAAAACGACCATGTTGGATATCAACCAATTTTTGATGTACATCTTTTTTAACAAGAGAGATAAATGTCTCTACAGGACGATAGGTCCTAGGAGGAGAGAACGTACTACGTTGAATCAAGTTTAATATTTTAAGAGAAAGTGTAGTGCTATCAACCACATTGTCTATAGTACTATCCGTAACAATAGTAGATGATGATGGTAATGGTGCTTCTCTTGAGAAGTGTACCTTTAGACTAAGGGATCTGAAAAAGCGATTGAGTTCTTGATCTAGAGTAAAATCATTAACTTTGAACTTTGAACTCATCCTGCGACAAAGTATTACGAAGTTGTGATTCAATACTAGCAATCTCATTTTCAATCGTAGGAATTTCTTTATGTAGGTAATACTTTGTCGCAGGATGAGTTCAATAAGATTAAAACTCAAACTGATACAGCGATGGTTGAATTCCAATCCCAACTTCAGGAAAGTAAAAGACTCAAATTTATCCGCGATACAGACGACTATGAACGGGGTGAAGTATACCGTTGGACGAACAAGAGTATAGAAGCTACTGAAAGAAGGCCCTCCAGACGATGGAATTCCTCTTACTCATCTGGTTCTGAAAGTGATGGTTCCCGCTCCTCTTTTCGTTCGTATCAGGGACGTGGACGTAACTCTAGGAACAGAGGCAGCAGACAGAATCCTCCCGGGACCGAATCCCCATCAAAATGGATGCAGACCCGTTCTCAGGTATCAAGTGATCAACTTGTATATAATATTTCATCACATGTTCTTTCTTCAATGGAACTTCATGTTCTACAAAAAGGTCTGTCGTTCTGCCTGACCCCTGCATTTAATGATTTTACTCTAGATCAAGAACTCAATCGCTTTTTCAGATCCCTTCGTCTAAAAGGTACACGTCTCAAGAGATGCACCATTACCATCATCATCTACTATTGTTACGGATAGTACTATAGACAATGTGGTTGATAGCACTACACTTTCTCTTAAAAAATTAAACTTGATTCAACGTAGTACGTTCTCTCCTCCTAGGACCTATCGTCCTGTAGAGACATTTATCTCTCTTGTTAAAAAAGATGTACATCAAAAATTGGTTGATATCCAACATGGTCGTTTTCATGTCATGAGTAATATGTCTAGAACTGAGAAGCTTGCCATTGATAGTCTGCGATCCAACAAACTACTGGTGGTCAAACCTGCCGATAAGTGCGGTGCAGTAGTGGTGATGGATAGACACTATTACGTTAATGAGATTCGCTCCCAATTAAGTGATTCTGATACCTACCTTCGGATTACTCATGATCCTACGTTAGAAATAACTAAGGAAATTCGCACTTTATCTCACCGGTTTTGTTCATTGGGGTTTATTGATAACAAACTAAGTGAATTTCTTGTTAATCCTCTCCCTATCTGCCCCGTTCTCTATACGTTGCCTAAAATCCACAAAAATCTCACATGCCTGTTATGATTAGGTAATTCAGAACCACAATGGACCTTGAAGTTCAGAACACACAAAGTGACCTGACAATAACCAAAAGACATAGGACGAGCTCTGAGACGTGGGAACTCTGCTGACCGCAATCCCTAATCCTATCCAACCACACTAGAGGCAGCCGTGGATTGCGCCTAACGCTCCCTATGCAACTCGGCACAGCCTGAGAAACTAGCTAGGCCTAAGATAGAAAAATAAGCCTACCTTGCCTCAGAGAAATACCCCAAAGGAAAAGGCAGCCCCCCACATATAATGACTGTGAGTAGAGATGAAAATACAAACGCAGAGATGAAATAGATTTAGCAAAGTGAGGCCCAACTTACTGAACAGACCGAAGATAGGAAAGATAACTTTGCGGTCAACACAAAACCCTACAAACAACCACGCAGAGGGGGCAAAAAGACCCTCCGCACCGACTAACGGTACGGAGGTGCTCCCTCTGCGTCCCAGAGCTTTCAGCAAGCCAGAAAAAACAATTAAGCAAGCTGGACAGAAAAAATAGCAAACAAAAATAACACAAGCAAAACTTAGCTTATGCAGAGCAGACAGGCCACAGGAACGATCCAGGAGGAAGCAAGACCAATACTAGAACATTGACTGGAGGCCAGGAGCAAAGCACTAGGTGGAGTTAAATAGAGCAGCACCTAACGACTTCATCACATCACCTGAGGAAGGAAACTCAGAAGCCGCAGTACCACTCACCTCCACCAACGGAAGCTCATAGACAGAATCAGCCGAAGTACCACTTGTGACCACAGGAGGGAGCTCTGCCACAGAATTCACAACACATGCCCCCCTGGGAGACCCATAGTGGCCTCCACAGGCTCTTTGCTCTCTCCCCTTGCTATGGTATTAGAAAAGATCCTATCTCCATTATGCCATATTCCCTCCTTTCTGCATGACACTTCACATTTTTTGTCCTCTATTCGTGATTTTAATACAGTACCTGTGGGTTGCTATCTAGTGACGTTAGACGTCAATAGCTTGTATACTAATATTAACAACTATAGTGGTATTCAAGCTGTTGAGAATTTTTTGAATAACACTACCCAGTTTCATCCTGATTTGAAGGATTTTTGTGGTTCGCTATTGACTCTTATTTTGACAAAAAAAAATTTCTATTTGAAGATGAATTTTTTATTCAACTCAACGGCACCGCAATGGGTAGTAACGTTGCGCCCCTATACGCCAATATCTTTATGGCTGATTTTTTGTCTAAATTCGTCTATACACATGTACTCTTCCAGCAGTATTGCCCACTCTGGAAGAGATACATTGACGACATTTTTCTCATATGGTGCGGGGACCTAGACTCTCTTTTGTCTTTCTATCAGTCCATTAATATGTATGTTGACAAATTGACCTTTTCGATTCAACATGATCAAAAATCCATTTCTTTTTTAGACACTCTGGTTACTATAAATGAAGATAGAACTTTATCCACTGACCTTTTTGTCAAATCAACTGACAAAAATAGTTTACTTTTTTTCACCAGCTGTCACCCCCGCCACATCAAGCGATCTCTTCCGAAATCACAATATAGCAGAATCAATCGTATTGTCTCGGACCCCTCTCTACGTTCTGTGAGATTGAATGAGATGGCTTCTAAGTTTCGGAACCGGGGGTACCCTGATTCATATCTAGACTTCTCGTTGGATGATTCATCTTCAATTACATCACAACCGAATGTCAATAGAATGGCCTTTGTCAATACTTACCACCCTTTTATGTCATTATTTCATGGTCTGATACGTAAACACTGGCCTCTTTTGGGTTCATCTTATCCCAATATTCCCGAGTTCCAGGTAGCCCCTCTTATGTGTCACAAGAAACCACCCAATCTTCGCAATCTTTTAGTTTCAGCCAACATTGGCAGTTCAAAATTGGTCACGAGACAAACCTTTTTGGCAACAGCGCGGAAGGGCACATTTCTATGCTTGCATTGCCTTCAATACTCCAATATTACTAGGGGCGACACGTTCACCCATCCCAGATCAGGGAAGAGGTTTCCAATTTGCGGTTTCTTCAGCTGCGTTTCCACTTATGTCATCTATCTCATCAAGTGTCCGTGCGGTCTCGGATATGTTGGTGAGACCACCCAACATATCCGAGACCGCATCTCACAACACAAATCAACTATCCGGTGTAAAAGATTACTATTACCAATACCAGCTCACTTCATTGCTCATAACCATAGTATCTCACAGCTTCGATACCAAATCATTGACAGCATTCCCATAGCCAGAAGAGGCGGTAATAGAATTTTAAAACTAAAACAGAGGGAGGCCTATTGGATTCATGTGCTTCAAACCCTAGAACCACATGGCCTCAATAGGGAGTATGAGACATTTCATTGAGACTATACCATTCTACAGTTTCATATTGTAATATTGAGAGAGAATACGATATCCCTATTTTCATTATTTGACCTTACTCTTTATGTTTGTTTATTAATGTCTTGCTCTCATTATAGGGGTGTATTATATGATCCTATGTCATTATACCGGTTATTATATTATATAATATTTTTTCTTGTGTTCCTTTAGACTTAATCCTGTGGCCCGTCACCCTTTGGTGTTCATGTCATCCTCTACAGGTTTGTGGTGTTTTTTTCTGTTTTCTCTATTTTCCTTTTGCCTTTTCCTCGGTGGGCCCTGCCCTTACTGGATGTATATGCCTTTTATCCTCAGCGCTTGCGCTCTTGTGTCTTTATTTTGGTTGCGCTTATAACTGCTTTACACTATAGTTCACTCCTATGTTATGCGCTTTGTTCTTATATATTTAGCATCTGCGCACTTATCTCATTATCCTACCGTTTGTTGTAGTCACATTAGCGGGACTTAGGGCACACTGCGCATGCGTATTCTGTTCCCCCACTAGCGCTAGAGCAGCGCCACTACTTAATGCGCCTGGTTCTTTAACACCCGGCGCCTGCGCACTTGTTTCCTGGCCATACTCTGCCCCTCTTCCGTCGGCTTGTGCGCATTGCGCAAGCGTCCCCTACCGCGCTATAGCTGCGACGCGGCTCCCTCTTCTTCCGGGTACATAGGTCAGCTTTCTCATAAATAGAGCGCTTTCCTCCTTCTCCCACACTTCATCCTTGCAGCGGCTGGGTCCGTATCCTCTCTATCCCCACTTACCAGGTAATTATATGCGGTCTCTTGTTTCCTATTCCATCCTTATTTGCTCCTTGTGCGATACTCATTGCAACCCTTTTTTATTGTATCCTTTATAGTTCTTTCGTTACCACCATACAGGCAATTTATACCTTTCACTTTCACAGATTGATGTGACTCCATATGTCTAGGATACTACCTTGGTCACTATGGGTGTTGGACTGCTCCTTCTTTTCCTCCTCCTTGGACCAGTATGTTATACGGGGTTGATTACATTTCTTGTGCCCATAAATGTGGAATGTTTATATTTTCCCATTGTTCTGTTGTATTTTTCCCCTCTCTCCCTTTTTATTTAGGACACGTTCTCACCCCATTTCTGTATAGAGCCTATGTGACTTACATGATATATGATTGTTTGGTTATGGATTCTTTTCTGTTCCATGCACAACCGGTCTGTGTGGAAATATGTTTATGAATATCTGTATTTAATTATGATTTATTCTTTTTTAGATAAGTGCTTTGACAAAGGCCTTTGGAGCCGAAATGTTGGCATCCTGTATTACTGGTTGTTACTTGAATAAATCAATTTTGATTCACTGATTCTCTGAGTTCTCGGATTACCGTAATCTATTTACATATTATATATCCCCTTGATCATTTTGATTTGTAGGGTTAATGTCATCTTTGTATTGTCCAGTGACATCAAGCGCCCGGGTTAGTAATGGAGAGGTGTCTATAAGACACCTATTCATTACTAATCCTATAGAAGGGTATGTGAACACGATGCGGATTCCATTGCGGATTTTTCCGCACGGATTCTGCAGGTAAAATGACCTGCATTTTACCTGCAGATTCCCTGCGGGTTTTCTGCGGATTTTGCCTGTGTTTTTACAACTGCAGGTTTCTATAATGGAATAGGTGTAAATCGCTGCAGATTCCGCACAAAGAATTGACATGCTGCAGAAAATAAACCGCTGCGTTTCTGCTCTGAATTTTCCACAGCATGTGCACAGCGGATTTGGTTTTCCATAGGTTTACATGGTACTGTACACCGCATGGAAAACAGCTGCAGATCCGCAGCCAAATCCACAACATGTGCACATACCCTTAATATATGGTAAATAAAGACACAGCCACAATACTGTAAAGTCTTTTATTTTAAAATAAAAACACACTTTTTTTTATTTAAAAATAAACACAGTTATACTCACCTAACACCAAGGGCCATCAGGGCATTACTGCCATGACTGGTGTATGGGGCCCAGTGGGCAGAGGGGGCCCGCATCGGGCCCCGTCTCATTTGCTCACCGGGCCCCCCCTACAGGCGCTGCGACACGCTATTGACGTGCGGGCTTGTGCCCGCACGTCAATAGTTAACAGCCGGCAGCCAATCGGAGGCTGGCAGCTGACTTGAGCCGCAGCGCGCACTTTGCCGGAGTCTGATGTCATTGTCAGCCGCCGGCAAGTGCGCGCTTCACCAGCATGGAGGGAGTGAGCTTCACCCACCGCAGGAGCACGGCCGGGTAAGAACTCGTGTTTTGGGTTTTTTTTGAGAGTGGCGATCCAGGGGGCCCTGGGGCAGAGATGCTGGACACACTGGGGCAGAGATGCTGGACATTGGGGCAGAGATGCTGGACATTGGGGGCAGATATGCTGGACACACTGGGGCAGAGATGCTGGACACACTGGGGCAGAGATGCTGGACATTGGGGGCAGAGATTCTGGACACACTGGGGCAGAGATGCTGGACACACTGGGGCAGAGATGCTGGACATTGGGGGCAGAGATTCTGGAGACTATGGGGGCAGAATGCTGGAGACACTGGGGGCAGAAATGCTGGAGACCCTGGAGGCAGAATGGAGATACGGGCATGATTGGAGACACGGGGCAGAATGAAAGACATGGGGGCATGATTGGAGACAGATCGTGCAGGATCATGGGGCAGGATGGATACGATGGAGACTGATGGGGCAGGATCGGGAGATCACATGGGGCAGGATGGGGAGATCATATGGGGCAGAATGGATACTCATGAGGGCGGGATGCGAGAACATATGGCTGGAGCCAGGAATGAGACACACGGGGCCAGGATAGGGGATATTATTACCATAGGTGCTAATTAAGGGATAGTATTACTGCAGTGACATATTTATCTTATTTTTTGAGTATAGTGTTTTAAATGGGATGGGGGGCGGTCCTGTTACTGTGTAGAGTGATACTATGTCGCCTTTTTTCTTTATGTGGTGTAATGTAGAAGTTGGGAAAAATTAAGTAATGTGTTCTTCAAGCGGAGCTCGAGATAACTGTGTTATTTCCTGCAGAGACAAATCCTGGCTGGAAGAAGTGACGGCGGTCTGTGCTGGATGAAAGTTGAAAGATGAAGGACACGTCACTGGTGAGTCCGTGTGTTACCTGTACACTGACACTATACACTGTATACTAGATACAGAGATCCTGTGTATAATGTCACCAGTGATCACTGTATTAACTATACATTATATACAGAGCTCCAGTGTATAATATCACCAGTGATCACTGTATTACCTGTACAGACACTGCATACTAAGCACAGATCTCCTGTGTATAATGGCACTTATGGTGATGGTATTGTGTTTTTTTTTTTATTACTGATCAGTATTGTAGTATTCGGTCATTATGTGGTGGTAATATGTGGTCTGGTCATGGTGCGGTGATATTTGTTCCTTGTATGTGATATTATTTGGTCACTGGTGGTAATATGTGGTCTGGTCATGGTGCGGTGGTATTTGTCCCTTGAATGTGCTAGTTGGTCATTATGTGGTAATAATATGATGTCTGGTCATGGTGTTGTGGTATTTGTTCCTTGTATGTGATGTTATTCGATCACTATGGCGGTAATATGTGGTCTTACCGGTAAGAATCCCCCAGGAAGAAGCGGAACGCGAAACGCGCGTCGGGGACCATCGCCGCCATACTAGGTCGTATACCCCTCTATTTATTACCTATTTAGACTGATGTCATATATGGTTGCTGCTATTGCTGTATTGGATACGCCTGCTCTAGCATTACTGACTGCATGCTGTGCTTACGTATGTCACTTTGTGACTATATTTCAGCACTTGCCTTAAATTCTGAGCACAGTAAACGTTACCTTTAGTCAGCCATTATCTTGAGACTGCCACGTCATAAATATATGGGAGTTATGTTACCCTGCTGTATGTGATAGATAATATGTGACAGACCTCATACTTACACTATGCACTTTAACTTTTGGTAATAATCTTTTAGTAACCATTTGTGTATTGTTGTGAATTCTGTTGTCAAACTCCCTCCTGTGGTCGTGAATGGTACTTCGGCGAGTCCTGTCTATGGGCTCCCTCTGGTGGCTATGAGTGAAGCTGCTGCTTCTGAGGTTCCTTACACAGGTGACGTGGGTTATCCTTTGGTTGGCTGCTCTATTTAACTCCTCTCAGATCGTTACTCCATGCCAGCTGTCAATGTTTTTGCATTGGTTCAGTTCGCTCCTGGATCTCTCTGGTGACCTGCCTTCTCCTGCAGAAGCTAAGTTCCTGATAGTCATTATTTGTTCATTGTTTTCTTGTCCAGCTGGTTATCATGATTTTGCCTTGCTAGCTGGAAGCTCTGGGATGCAGAGTGGCCCCTCCGCACCGTGAGTCGGTGCGGAGGTCTTTTTTGCACACTCTGCGTGGTCTTTTGTAGGTTTTTGTGCTGATCGCAAAGTTACCTTTCCTATCCTCTCTCTATTTAGTAAGTCTGGCCTCACTTTGCAGAAACCTGTTTCATCTCTGCGTTTGTGACTTCCATCTTTACTCACAGTCAATATATGTGGGGGGCTTCCTTTACCTTTGGGAATTTCTCTGAGGCAAGGTAGGCTTTATTTTCTATCTCTAGGGCTAGCTAGATCTTAGGCTGTGACGAGGCGCCTAGGGAGCGTCAGGAGCGCTCCACGGCAATTTTTAGTGTGTGTGATAGGATTAGGGCTTGCGGTCAGCAGAGCTCCCACATCCCAGAGCCCGTCCTGTATGAGGTTTAACTATCAGGTCATTCCGGGTGCTCCTAACCACCAGGTCATAACAGTACAGCTGGCCCAAAGTATTAATGCATCTCAATAGAGGGATAAGAGAACTTCTGAGACCATTTTTTTTTCTTTGCACTGTGTTTTGTCTTTCTTTTCCCCTAGACCTTTGGGTGGTTCAGGACACAGGTGTAGATATGGACATTCAAGGTCTGTCCTCTTGTGTGGATCATCTCACTGCAAGGGTACAAAACATTCAAGATTTTGTGGTTCAGAATCCTATGTTAGAGCCTAGAATTCCTATTCCTGACTTATTTTCTGGGGATAGATCTAGGTTCTTGAATTTCAAAAATAATTGTAAACTGTTTCTAGCTTTGAAACCCCGCTCCTCTGGGGACCCCGTTCAACAGGTAAAAATCATTATTTCTTTGTTGCGTGGTGACCCTCAAGACTGGGCATTTTCCCTTGCGCCAGGAGATCCTGCATTGCGTGATGTTGATGCGTTTTTTCTGGCGCTTGGATTGCTTTATGATGAACCAAATTCAGTGGATCAGGCAGAGAAAATCTTGCTGGCTTTGTGTCAGGGTCAGGATGAAGCGGAGGTGTACTGTCAGAAGTTTAGGAAGTGGTCTGTGCTTACTCAGTGGAATGAATGTGCCCTGGCGGCAATTTTCAGAAAGGGTCTTTCTGAAGCCCTTAAGGATGTCATGGTGGGATTTCCCACGCCTGCTGGTCTGAATGAGTCTGTCTTTGGCCATTCAGATCGATCGGCGCATGCGTGAGCGCAAAGCTGTGCACCATCTGGCGGTATTCTCTGAGCATAGGCCTGAGCCTATGCAGTGTGATAGGACTTTGACCAGAGCTGAACGGCAAGAACACAGACGTCGGAATGGGCTGTGTTTTTACTGTGGTGAATCCACTCATGCTACAGTTAGGGCCAGAAATATTTGGACAGTGACACAATTTTCGCGAGTTGGGCTCTGCATGCCACCACATTGGATTTGAAATGAAACCTCTACAACAGAATTCAAGTGCAGATTGTAACGTTTAATTTGAAGGGTTGAACAAAAATATCTGATAGAAAATGTAGGAATTGTACACATTTCTTTACAAACACTCCACATTTTAGGAGGTCAAAAGTAATTGGACAAATAAACATAACCTGGCTGTTCATAGATCGTGGGAACTTACCTAGAAAGCTCCCAGGCTTTCTAGAAAAGTTCCCACGATCTATGAACAGCCAGCAGAGGGCGCCTCACCGCAAATGAAGCTAAATATAGCTCATTGATCTATATTTAGACTCATTCCCCGGGGTTTTGCAGCGAGGAGTAGCATTGCATTAGCAAAGCTCCTTGCTGCAAAATGTTTTAACCCCTTCAGAAGGATTTACATCGTTGGACGTTACAGATCTGCGGAGGGTAAGTATATTGTTGGTTTATTATGTTTTTTCTTTCACAGAACGAGGGTCTTCAGTGACTGGATTGGGCGTAGAATAAAATACTCCAACAACCATTGTTTTTATTTCATTAAAATAATTTTTAATAATGTGTTTGTGTTTTATTTAACCCTTTACTACAATTGGATTAATAATGGATAGGTGTCGTAATTGACGCCTCTCCATTATTAATTAGGCTTAATGTCACCTTACAATAGCAAGGTGGCATTAACCCTTCATTACCCCATATCCCACCGCTACACGGGAATGGGAAGAGAGTGGTCAAGTGCCAGAATAGGCGCATCTTCCAGATGTGCCTTTTCTGGGGTGGCTGGGGGCAGATATTTGTAGCCAGGGGGTGGCCAATAACCATGGACCCTCTCCAGGCTATTAATATCTGCCCTCAGTCACTGGCTTTACTACTCTGGCGGAGAAAATTGCGCGGGAGCCCACGCCAATTTTTTCCGCCATTTAACCTTTTATTTTAAGAGCTAGAACGGCCAAATTTTGCAGATACACACTACTGACATTAGTAGTGTGGAATCTGCAAAAAAAATGGAGAGAAGACATGGTTTACTGTATGTAAACCATGTCTCAAATCATGTCGGGTTTTAGGAAGGAGAAAGAAAAAGCCGGTAATTGAATTACCGGCTTTCAAGCTGTATAGCGCTGGAAAAAATATTACTATATATACATATATGTGTCTAATGACATTATATATATACGGTATATATATATATATATATATATATATATATATATATATATATATATATATAGACAGTATATATATATTTTTTTTTCTTTTTGGGACACATGGATCATTTCTATAGCGGTATGTTGGTTTTGCAAGCCTGCGAGAAAACCACGCAGTACGGATGCCATACGGATTACATACGGAGGATGCCATGCGCAAAAAACGCTGACACACCCTGCCTACGGAGGAGCTACGGACCACTATTTTCGGGACATTTCAGCGTATTACGGCCGTAATATACGGACCGTATTTTCATACGCTGAGTGTGAAGCCGGCCTTAATGCCTTGCCAGGCCTTTACAGCCGCAGCCTTCAGGTCTTGCTTGTTTGTGGGTCTTTCCGTCTTAAGTCTGGATTTGAGCAAGTGAAATGCATGCTCAATTGGGTTTAGATCTGGAGATTGACTTGGCCATTGCAGAATGTTCCACTTTTTGGCACTCATGAACTCCTGGGTAGCTTTGGCTGTATGCTTGGGGTCATTGTCCATCTGTACTATGAAGCGCCGTCCAATCAACTTTGCAGCATTTGGCTGAATCTGGGCTGAAAGTATATCCCGGTACACTTCAGAATTCATCCGGCTACTCTTGTCTGCTCTTATGTCATCAATAAACACAAGTGACCCAGTGCCATTAAAAGCCATGCATGCCCATGCCATCACGTTGCCTCCACCATGTTTTACAGAGGATGTGGTGTGCCTTGGATCATGTGCCGTTCCCTTTCTTCTCCAAACTTTTTTCTTCCCATCATTCTGGTACAGGTTGATCTTTGTCTCATCTGTCCATAGAATACTTTTCCAGAACTGAGCTTGCTTCTTGAGGTGTTTTTCTGCAAATTTAACTCTGGCCTGTCTATTTTTGGTATTGATGAATGGTTTGCATCTAGATGTGAACCCTTTGTATTTACTGTCATGGAGTCTTCTCTTTACTGTTGACTTAGAGACAGATACACCTACTTCACTGAGAGTGTTCTGGACTTCAGTTGATGTTGTGAACGAGTTCTTCTTCACCAAATTAAGTATGCGGCGATCATCCACCACTGTTGTCATCCGTGGACGCCCAGGCCTTTTTGAGTTCCCAAGCTCACCAGTCAATTCCTTTTTTCTCAGAATGTACCCAACTGTTGATTTTGCTACTCCAAGCATGTCTGCTATCTCTCTGATGGATTTTTTCTTTTTTTTCAGCCTCAGGATGTTCTGCTTCACCTCAATTGAGAGTTCCTTTGACCGCATGTTGTCTGCTCACAGCAACAGCTTCCAAATGCAAAACCACACACCTGGAATCCACCCCTGACCTTTTAACTACTTCATTGATTACAGGTTAACGAGGGAGACGCCTTCAGAGTTAATTGCAGCCCTTAGAGTCCATTGTCCAATTACTTTTGGTCCCTTGAAAAAGAGCACGCTATGCATTACAGAGCTATGATTCCTAAACCCTTTCTCCGATTTGGATGTGGAAACTATCATATTGCAGCTGGGAGTGTGCACTTTCAGCCCATATTATATATATAATTGTATTTCTGAACATGTTTTTGTAAACAGCTAAAATAACAAAACTTGTGTCACTGTCCAAATATTTCTGGCCCTAACTGTATCTCCGACTGCCCTAAGCGCACTAAGCGGTTCGCTAGGTCTGCCACCATTGGTACGGTACAGTCTAAATTTCTTTTGTCCGTTACTCTGATTTGCTCTCTGTCGTCCTATTCTGTAATGGCATTTGTGGATTCAGGCGCTGCCCTGAATTTGATGGACTTGGAGTTTGCCAGGCGCTGTGGGTTTTTCTTGGAGCCCTTGCAGTGTCCTATTCCATTGAGAGGAATTGATGCTACGCCTTTGGCCAAGAATAAACCTCAGTACTGGACTCAGTTGACCATGTGCATGGCTCCTGCACATCAGGAGGATATTCGCTTTTTGGTGTTGCATAATCTGCATGATGTGGTCGTTTTGGGGTTGCCAGACTACAGGTCCATAATCCAGTGTTGGATTGGAAATCTATGTCTGTGTCCAGCTGGGGTTGTCAGGGGGTACATGGTGATGTTCCATTGCTGTCAATTTCGCCCTCCACTCCTTCTGAAGTCCCTGAGTTTTTATCAGATTACCGGGATGTATTTGAAGAGCCCAAATCTGGTGCCCTACCTCCTCATAGGGATTGCGACTGTGCTATTAATTTGATTCCTGGTAGTAAGTTTCCTAAGGGTCATCTGTTTAATTTATCTGTACCAGAGCACGCCGCTATGCGGAGTTATATAAAGGAATCCTTGGAGAAGGGTCATATTCATCCGTCGTCGTCACCATTGGGAGCAGGGTTCTTTTTTGTGGCCAAGAAGGATGGTTCTTTGAGACCTTGTCTTGATTACCGCCTTCTTAAGATCACTGTCAAATTTCAGTATCCTTTGCCGCTGCTGTCTGATTTATTTGCTCGGATTAAGGGGGCTAGTTGGTTCACCAAGATAGATCTTCGTGGTGCGTATAATCTTGTGCGAATTAAACAGGGTGATGAATGGAAAACGGCATTTAATATGCCCGAGGGCCATTTTGAGTACCTGGTTATGCCATTCGGGCTTTCTAATGCTCTGTGTTTCAGTCCTTTATGCATGACATCTTCCGAGAGTACCTGGATAGATTCATGATTGTATACTTGGATGACATTTTGGTCTTTTCGGATGATTGGGAGTCTCATGTGAAGCAGGTTAGAATGGTGTTCCAGGTCCTTCGTGCAAATTCCTTGTTTGTGAAGGGGTCAAAGTGTCTCTTTGGAGTTCAGAAGGTTTCATTTTTGGGTTTCATTTTTTCCCCTTCTACTATTGAGATGGACCCTGTTAAAGTTCAGGCCATTCACGATTGGACTCAGCCGAGATCTGTGAAGAGCTTGCAGAAATTCCTGGGCTTTGCTAATTTTTATCGTCGCTTCATCGCTAATTTTTCCAGTATTGCTAAACCGTTGACTGATTTGACCAAGAAAGGTGCTGATGTGGTCAATTGGTCCTCTGCGGCTGTAGAGGCTTTTCAGGAATTGAAGCGTCGTTTTGCTTCTGCCCCTGTGTTGTGCCAGCCAGATGTTTCGCTCCCTTTTCAGGTTGAGGTTGATGCTTCTGAAATTGGAGCAGGGGCTGTTTTGTCGCAAAGAAGTCTTGATGGCTCGGTGATGAAACCATGTGCCTTCTTTTCTAGAAAATTCTCGCCTGCTGAGCGCAATTATGATATGGGCAATCGGGAGTTGTTGGCCATGAAGTGGGCATTCGAGGAGTGGCAACATTGGCTTGAAGGAGCTAAACATCGCGTGGTGGTCTTGACGGAGCACAAGAATTTGACTTATCTCGAGTCTGCCAAACGGTTGAATCCTAGACAGGCTCGAGGGTCGCTCTTTTTCTCCCGTTTTGATTTTGTGGTTTCATACCTTCCGGGATCTAAGAATGTGAAGGCTGACGCCCTGTCAAGGAGTTTTGTGCCTGACTCTCCGGGTGTTCCGGAGCCAGCGGGTATTCTTAAAGAGGGGGTAATTTTGTCTGCCATCTCCCCTGATTTGCGGCGGGTGCTGCAGAAGTTTCAGGCTGATAGACCTGACCGTTGTCCTACGGAGAAACTGTTTGTCCCTGATAGATGGACTAGTAGAGTTATCTGTGAGGTTCATTGTTCGGTGTTGGCTGGTCATCCTGGAATCTTTGGTACCAGAGATTTGGTGGCTAGATCCTTTTGGTGGCCTTCTTTGTCACGGGATGTGCGTTCTTTTGTGCAGTCCTGTGGGACTTGTGCTCGGGCTAAGCCCTGCTGTTCTCGTGCCAGTGGGTTGCTTTTGCCCTTGCCGATCCCGAAGAGGCCCTGGACGCATATTTCCATGGATTTTATTTCTGATCTCCCTGTTTCTCAAAAGATGTCGGTTATTTGGGTGGTTTGTGATCGCTTCTCTAAGATGGTCCATTTGGTACCCTTGTCTAAATTGCCTTCCTCCTCTGATTTGGTGCCATTGTTTTTCCAGCATGTGGTTCGTTTGCATGGCATTCCAGAGAACATCGTCTCGGACAGAGGTTCCCAGTTTGTTTCGAGGTTTTGGCGGTCCTTTTGCGCTAAGATGGGCATTGATTTGTCTTTTTCTTCGGCTTTCCATCCTCAGACTAAAGGCAAAACCGAACGAACTAATCAGACTTTGGAGACATATCTGAGATGCTTTGTTTCTGCTGATCAGGATGATTGGGTGTCCTTTTTGCCTTTGGCTGAGTTCGCCCTTAATAATCGGGCCAGCTCGGCTACTTTAGTTTCTCCTTTTTTCTGTAATTCTGGTTTCCATCCTCGTTTCTCTTCAGGGCAGGTTGAGCCTTCGGACTGTCCTGGTGTGGATGCAGTGGTGGACAGGTTGCAGCAGATTTGGACTCATGTGGTGGACAATTTGACATTGTCCCAGGAGAAGGCTCAACGTTTCGCTAACCACCGGCGTTGTGTTGGTCCCCGACTTCGTGTTGGGGATTTGGTTTGGTTGTCATCTCGTCACGTTCCTATGAAGGTTTCCTCTCCTAAGTTTAAGCCTCGTTTCATTGGGCCATATAAGATTTCTGAAGTTCTTAATCCTGTGTCATTTCGTTTGGACCTTCCAGCTTCTTTTGCCATCCATAATGTGTTCCATAGGTCGTTGTTGCGGAGATACGTGGCGCCTATGGTTCCCTCCGTTGATCCTCCTGCCCCGGTGTTGGTCGAGGGGGAGTTGGAGTATGTGGTGGAGAAGATTTTGGATTCTCGTGTTTCGAGACTGAAACTCCAGTACCTGGTCAAGTGGAAGGGTTATGGTCAGGAAGATAATTCCTGGGTTTTTGCCTCTGATGTTCATGCTGCCGATCTTGTTCGTGCCTTTCATTTGGCTCATCCTGATCGGCCTGGGGGCTCTGGTGAGGGTTCGGTGACCCCTCCTCAAGGGGGGGTACTGTTGTGAATTCTGTTGTCAAACTCCCTCCTGTGGTCGTGAATGGTACTTCGGCGAGTTCTGTCTATGGGCTCCCTCTGGTGGCTATGAGTGAAGCTGCTGCTTCTGAGGTTCCTTACACAGGTGACGTGGGTTATCCTTTGGTTGGCTGCTCTATTTAACTCCTCTCAGATCGTTACTCCATGCCAGCTGTCAATGTTTTTGCATTGGTTCAGTTCGCTCCTGGATCTCTCAGGTGACCTGCCTTCTCCTGCAGAAGCTAAGTTCCTGATAGTCATTATTTGTTCATTGTTTTCTTGTCCAGCTGGTTATCATGATTTTGCCTTGCTAGCTGGAAGCTCTGGGATGCAGAGTGGCCCCTCCGCACCGTGAGTCGGTGCGGAGGTCTTTTTTGCACACTCTGCGTGGTCTTTTGTAGGTTTTTGTGCTGATCGCAAAGTTACCTTTCCTATCCTCTCTCTATTTAGTAAGTCTGGCCTCACTTTGCTGAAACCTGTTTCATCTCTGCGTTTGTGACTTCCATCTTTACTCACAGTCAATATATGTGGGGGGCTTCCTTTACCTTTGGGGAATTTCTCTGAGGCAAGGTAGGCTTTATTTTCTATCTCTAGGGCTAGCTAGATCTTAGGCTGTGACGAGGCGCCTAGGGAGCGTCAGGAGCGCTCCACGGCTATTTTTAGTGTGTGTGATAGGATTAGGGCTTGCGGTCAGCAGAGCTCCCATATCCCAGAGCTCGTCCTGTATGAGGTTTAACTATCAGGTCATTCCGGGTGCTCCTAACCACCAGGTCATAACAGTGTATACTGTCAGCACTACACAGATAGCTTTTTGTATAGCCTTTTGAGAAATCATATTTACCCTCTGGAAATGCACCCATAGAGTGTTTTTAGACCTAAGATAGACAATCTTGGACACTAGTAACATACACACTGGGGCGGTATATTAACTAATCAATTTTCTGTATAGCTAGGAGTTCCTAGCATATATGTGGTGTTTAGCCAAATGTGCGTTAACTTATGATGACATTGAGGATACGTAAGGGGTGTACTACCTAGGAAAGCGGCTGTATTGTGCAGTTGTATCTTCATTTCTAATTTATTTGTACTTTGTTATTAAATAGTGTCTATAATAAAGTTTTGAAATTTTATATTGGCATTTGCTCCCGTTTATTCGGATTGGTTTATCTAACGCCTATTCCATTGGAGCCCTGGTCTACGTTAATAAAACAAAAATAAAAAACAACCATATGCCACACTTGTCCGTCGTTCTGTCCCACGCCGTAATTCATGTCTTAGGATACACCGGTTTATCCTGGACAGTGCCCCAGATGCGACCGTTCAGGCGGAGAACCACTGAGAAATAAGCTGCTGCAAGTGCAGCCTTAGTGACAAGCGGTGATGTCATCGAGGTTACCGCTGGTCACTAAGGCTGCATTCCAAGCTGGGCCAATGAACTGCCATGACCTTGGTGAGATCACCGCTCGCACTGTGAGAAAAAGTCTCCCAGTGAGACATATGAAGCTCTATCACCACTGTGGATATGATGTGTGGGAACATGTGAAGCTCTGTCACCACTGTGGATGTGATGTGGAGACATGTGAAGCTCTGTCACCACTGTAGATTTGATGTGGAGACATGTGAAGCTCTATCACTACTGTGGATGTGATGTGGGGACATGTGAAGCTCTGTCACAACTGCGGATGTGATGTGTGAAAACGTGAACCTCTATCACCACTGTGGATGTGTTGTGGGGACATGTGAAGCTCTATCACCACTGTGGATGTGATGTGGGGACATGTGAAGCTCAGTCACCACTGTAGATTTGATGTGGAGACATGTGAAGCTCTATCACTACTGTGGATGTGATGTGGGGACATGTGAAGCTCTGTCACAACTGCGGATGTGATGTGTGAAAACGTGAACCTCTATCACCACTGTGGATGTGTTGTGGGGACATGTGAAGCTCTGTCACAACTGCGGATGTGATGTGTGAAAACGTGAACCTCTATCACCACTGTGAATGTGATGTGGGGGCATGTGAAGCTCTATCACCACTGTGGATGTGATGTGGAGACACGTGAAGATGTGATGTGGAGACATGTGGACATATAAGCTCCATCACCACTGTGAATGTGATGTAGGGGCATGTGAAGCTCTATCACCACTGTGGATGTGATGTGGGGACATGTAAAGCTCTGTCAGAACTGCAGATATGATGTGGAGACATGTGAAGCTCTATCACCACTGTGGATGTGATGTGGGGACAAGTGAAGCTCAGTCACCACTGTAGATGTGATGTGGAGACATGTGAAGCTCTATCACCACTGTGGATGTGATGTGGGTACATGTGAAGCTCAGTCACCACTGTTGATGTGATGTGGGTACATGTGTGTTATGATCCGGTGACCTTGGAGCAGCATGAGAACTTTCACTGGAGTAGGTGGTCACTATATTGACCGCAACCCTGAACTTAACACCGCAACTAGAAGTAGCCGTGGAGTGTACCTAACAATCCTAGACACCTCGTCACAGCCAGAGGACTAAATACCCCTAAAGATAGAAATAGGAATACTATCTTGCCTCAGAGCAGATCCCCAAAGGATAGACAGCCCCCCACAAATATTGGCTGTGAGTCGGAGAGGAAAAAACATACACAGGCAGAAAAACAGGATTTAGCAAAGGAGGCCACTTCTAGCTAAATAGGACAGGATAGGACAGAGTTCTGTGCGGTCAATATTAAAACCCTTCAAAAATATCCACAGCAGAATATACAAAAACTTCCTACATCTAACTAAAGATGTAGGAGCGTATAGCTGCAACTCCAGCGAATCCTACAATCAGAGCAGGAATACAAACAAAAACAAGCACACAGCAGTGTGCCACAGAGACAAAAAAACCAAACAGTTATCTTTGCTGAATTTGGCAGCTAAGCAGGAGAAGCCAGAAAGTAATCCAACACCTCACAAGGAACATTGACAACTGGCAAGGGCTAATGAATCCTGCACACCTAAATATCCCAGTCAGAATTGTAATCAGCAGATACACCTGGCCAGGACTGCGACTCAGAGACAACTGCATTCCCACCTACAACCACTGGAGGGAACCCAAGAGCAGAATTCACAACACATGTGAAGCTCTATCACCACTGTGGATGTGATGTGGAGATATGTGAAGCTCTGTCACCACTGTGGACGTGATGTGGGGACATGTGAAGCTCAGTCACCACTGCAGATGTGATGTGGAGACATGTGAAGCTCTATCACCACTGTTGATGTGATGTGGAGATATGTGAAGCTCTGTCACAACTGTGGACATGATGTGGGGACATGTGAAGCTCAGTCACCACTGCAGATGTGATGTGGAGACATGTGAGCATCCACTGACGACTCGCTGCTTTTATATTTGGAACTTTCTGAAGAGGAGGCGAAAGAGCTAGAGGCTGAGTCAGCAAGGAAAGCCAAAATTTTTTCCTGCTGCTCCGGCTTTAAAAGCTGATTTCCTACTCCCAGATAAGGGAGCCTTCGAGGCCTTTTGTAGCCAGACGATGACGCTGGCTCAACACCTCCAGCCTTAGGGTACCGTCACACTATACCATTTCGATCGCTACGACGGTACGATTCGTGACATTCCAGCGATATCGTTACGATATCACTGTGTCTGACACGCAGCAGCGATCAGGGATCCTGCTGAGAATCGTACGTCGTAGCAGATCGTTTAGAACTTTCTTTCATCGCTGGATCTCCCGCTGTCATCGCTAGATCGGTGTGTGTGACACCGATCTAGCGATCTAGCGATGCGATCCAGCGATGCGTTCGCTTGTAACCAGGGTAAACATCGGGTTACTAAGCGCAGGGCCGCGCTTAGTAACCCGATGTTTACCCTGGTTACAAGCGTAAAACTAAAAAAAAAAAAACAGCACATACTTACATTCTGGTGTCCGTCAGGTCCCTTGCCGTCTGCTTCCCGCACTGTGACTGCCGGCCGTAAAGTGAAAGCAGAGCACAGCGGCTGTGCTTTCACTTTCACTTTACGGCCGGCAGTCAGTGAGTGCGGGAAGCAGACGGCAAGGGACCTGACGGACACCAGAATGTAAGTATGTGCTGTTTGTTTTTTTTTAGTTTTACGCTTGTAACCAGGGTAAACATCGGGTTACTAAGCGCGGCCCTGCGCTTAGTTACCCGATGTTTACCCTGGTTACCCAGGGACCTCGGCATCATTGGTCGCTGGAGAGCTGTCTGTGTGACAGCTCCCCAGCGACCACACTACGATTTACCTACGATCACGGCCAGGTCATATCGCTGGTCGTGATCGTAGGTAAATCGTATAGTGTGACGGTACCCTTAGGTGCTATTGTGCTTTTGCCACTACCATCAGATGCACCACCACCACCATCAGTACCAGCTGGCAACCACCGCCCATGGGCTCTTCCACCAGACTTCCTCATTTTTTGGAAAATCTAACCAAAATAACAACCGTTATATGGTACTGTAAAACAAGGTAGAAGGTGTATATAAACTTGTTGAGAATTTAAATCTCCCTTTTTTTTGGGAGACTGAACCAAAACTCAGGCCCAGTGTATAAAACAACACAATGTAAGTGGCAGAAAGTGGCAGAAAGTGGCTGGCTGATATACGACAAACTAACAGGACTGAAGTATATCCACTTTGTGAGAATTTGAATCTCACTTTTTTTTGGGGAGACTGAACCAAAACTTAGGCCCAGTGTATATAACAACACAATGTAAGTGGCAGAAAGTGGCTGGAAGATATATGAAAAAATACAAGGACTGTAGTACAATTTCAATCTCCCTACAATGATCTCAGGAAAAGTATGGCAGCAATAAAAAGGACTGCTGCACACAAAAGTGTGGACAAATAAACAAGATAACTGTGCAGAAAAGAGCAACAGGATTTTTGCTTTTAAAAAAGCAGTTGGTTTGCACAGCAGCGTGCAAACAGCAATGCAGCTATCAGGGAGCCTTATAAGGCAGCCTAATAAGCTACAGAGCTGATGCACAAAAATATAGCCTCCACTGTCCCTGCAAAAAAATGCTGGTGTTGGACAGTGGAAATCGCTACAGCACAAGCAGTTTCGGAGCTTAATCTTCCCTCCTTAACTATATCGCTTCTTCTGATGATGCTGCGGCAACCTCTCCCTATGCTCAGATCGGCAGAAGTAAGATGGCGGCCGGCGTGCACGCCCCTTTATAGCCCCTGTGACGCCGCGGAAAGCAAGCCAATCACTGCAATGCCCTTCTCTAAGATGGTGGGGACCGAGACCTATGTCATCACGCTGCCCACACTCTGCGTCCTCCTTCATTTGCTGAAAAATGGCGCTGAAAGCGTCATACGATACGCGACTTTTGCGCGCAGATCGCCGACCTCATGGCCGATCCCACACTAGGATCGGATCGGGTTTCATGAAACCCGATTTTGCCGAAAGTCAGCAATTTTTGAATTTGTCCAATCCGTTTCGCTCAACCCTAGTGGGGACATGTGAAGCTCTATCACCACTGTGGATGTGATGCTCAGTCACCACTGTAGAAGTGATGTGGAGACATGTGGACATGTAAATCTCTATCACCACTGTGGATGTGATGTGGGGACATGGGAAAATCAGTCACCACTATAGATGTGATGTGGAGACACGTGAAGCTCTGCCACCACTGTGGATGCGTTGTGGGGACATATGAAGCTCTGTCACCACTGTGGATGTGATGTGGGGACATGTGAAGCTCTGTCACCACTGTGGATGTGATGTGTGAAAACGTGAACCTCTATCACCACTGTGTGATGTGGGGGCATGTGAAGCTCTATCACCACTCTGGATGTGATGTGGAGACACGTGAAGCTCTGTCACCTCTGAAGATGTGATGTGGAGACATGTGAAGCTCTATCACCACTGTGAATGTGATGTGGGGGCATGTGAAGCTGTGTCACAACTGCGGATGTGATGTGTGAAGACGCGAACCTCTATCACCACTGTGGATGTGATGTGGGGACATGGGAAGCTCTATCACCACTGTAGATGTGATGTGGAGACATGTGAAGCTCTATAATCACTGTGGATGTGATGTGGGGAGATGTGAAGCTCAGTCACCACTGTAGATGTGATGTGGAGACATGTGAAGCTCTATCACCACTGTGGATGTGATGTGGAGATATGTGAAGCTCTGTCACCACTGTAGACATGATGTGGGGAGATGTGAAGCTCAGTCACCACTGCAGATGTGATGTGGAGACATGTGAAGCTCTATCACCACTGTTGATGTGATGTGGGGACATGAAAAGCTCTATCACCAGGTGGAGACCACGGCCCTGTGGGGGGAGTCAGCCCATTTAGGGAGGTATAAAAATGGCTATGGTGGACATTCAGCAGCTGCAAATGGAAAAAATTGGAGAAGTCAGTAAGAGGAGGTCAAAAGCAAGACATTTTTCAGGCAAGCTACGTGTCAGCAGGGGAAGGTGGGGCAAAATAATTTGAAATCCATGATTGGTTCATTTTAATGAAGGTCAGATCACGGTATGTGTAAAGAGCTCCATGGAGTAACCTGTAGTGTCGCCTGATGCATCCTTCACTTTTGGTTTGGCTGAAGGACACAAGGAAACGTCTTGTTCCTGACCGGGAGCATCCACTGACGACTCGCTGCTGCTGCTTTTATATTTGGAACTTTCTGAAGAGGAGGCGAAAGAGCTAGAGGCTGAGACAGCAAGGAAAGCCAAAACTTTTTCCTGCTGCTCCGGCTTTAAAAGCTGTTTTCCTACTCCCAGATAAGGGAGCCTTTGAAGCCTTGTGTAGCCAGACGATGACACTGGCTCAACACCTCCAGCCTTAGGTGCTATTGTGCTTTTACCACTACCACTAGATGCACTACCACCACCATCAGTACCAGCTGGCAACCGCCGCCCATGGGCTCTTCCACCAGACTTCCTCATTTTTTGGAAAATCTAACCAAAATAACAACCATTATACAGTACTGAAAAACAAGGTAGAAGGTGTATATAAACTTGTTGAGAATTTAAATCTCCCTTTTTTGGGGGGAGACTGAACCAAAACTCAGGCCCAGTGTATATAACAACGCAATCTAAGTGGCAGAAAGTGGCTGGCTGACATACGACAAACTAACAGGACTGCAAACCAAATAGAACAAATAGGAGTAACAACGCCCAATAGAGTAGAAAAAAAGGTAAATTTTATTACTTATAAAACACATTAAGACGGACTGGGATCAGGTAGTGAGGGCTACCAATGTCCAGACAATCAGATACACAAATGGGCAGATACATAAAGTGCTTAGTGCATATTATATCAAGGGGAACCACATAGTACTGGGCAAAAACAGTATAACACCACAACAACAGTGGTAAAAATGCGCGCACGGTAAATAAAGCCCCCGTTCCCCCATCTTAACCTTGCTTACCCATAGTATAATTGAGTCTGGACACGCGCCATGCCAACACCGACGCGCGTTTCGCTCAGCTTTTTCAAGGTGCCACTGTAGATGTGATGTGGAGACATGTGAAGCTCTATCACCACTGTGGATGTGATGTGGGGACATGTGAAGCTCTGTCACCACTGTGGATGTGATGTGTGAAAACGTGAACCTCTATCACCACTGTGAATGTGATGTGGGGGCATGTGAAGCTCTATCACCACTCTGGATGTGATGTGGAGACACGTGAAGCTCTGTCACCTCTGAAGATGTGATGTGGAGACATGTGAAGCTCTATCACCACTGTGGACGTGATGTGGGGACATGTGAAGCTCAGTCACCACTGTAGATGTGATGTGGAGACACGTGAATAATAATAATAATAATAATAATAATTTTATTTATATAGCGCCAACATATTCCGCAGCGCTTTACAAATTATAGAGGGGACTTGTACAGACAATAAACATTACAGCATAACAGAAATACAGTTCAAAACAGATACCAGGAGGAGTGAGGGCCCTGCTCGCAAGCTTACAAACTATGGGGAAAAGGGGAGACACGAGAGGTGGATGGTAACAATTGCTTTAGTTATTCGGACCAGCTATAGTGTAAGGCTCAGGTGTTCATGTAAAGCTGCATGAACCAGTTACCTGCCTAAGTATGTAGCAGTACAGACACAGAGGGCTAATACTGCATAAAGTGTATGAGAACATGATGCGAGGAACCTTTTTTTTTTTTTTTTTTTTTTTTTTTTTATTATAAATAGGCCACACAGAGATCGTTAGGTTAATGCATTGAGGCGGTAGGCCAGTCTGAACAAATGAGTTTTTAGGGCACGCTTAAAAACGTGAAGCTCTATCACCACTGTGGATGTGATGTGGAGATATGTGAAGCTCAGTCACCACTGTAGATGTGATGTGGAGACATGTAAAGCTCTATCACCACTGTGGATGTGATGTGGAGACACGTGAAGCTCTGTCACCACTGAAGATGTGATATGGAGACATGTGGACATGTAAAGCTCTATCACCACTGTGGTTGTGATGTGGGAACATGGGAAACTCAGTCACCACTGTATATGTGATGTGGAGACATGTGAAGCTCTATCACCACTGTGGATGTGATGTGGAGACATGTGAAGCTCTATCACCACTGTGGATGTGATGTGGAGACACATGAAGCTCTATCACCACTGTGGATGTGATGTGGGGACATGTGAAGCTCAGTCACCACTGTATATGTGATGTGGAGACATGTGAAGCTCTATCACCACTGTGGATGTGATGTGGAGACACATGAAGCTCTATCACCACTGTGGATGTGATGTGGAGACATGTGAAGCTCTATCACCACTGTGGATGTGATGTGGAGACATGTGAAGCTCTATCACCACTGTGGATGTGATGTGGAGACACATGAAGCTCTATCACCACTGTGGATGTGATGTGGGGACATGTGAAGCTCAGTCACCACTGTATATGTGATGTGGAGACATGTGAAGCTTTATCACCACTGTGGATGTGATGTGGGGACATGTGAGGCTCTATCACCACTGTGGATGTGATGTGGAGACACATGAAGCTCTATCACCACTGTGGATGTGATGTGGGGACATGTGAAGCTCTATCACCACTGTGGATGTGATGTGGAGACATGTGAAGCTTTATCACCACTGTGGATGTGATGTGGGGACATGTGAGGCTCTATCACCACTGTGGATGTGTTGTGGGGACATGTGAAGCTCTATCACCACTGTGGATGTGATGTGGAGACATGTGAAGCTCTATCACCACTGTAGATGTGATGTGGGGACGCGTGAAGCTCTATTACCACTGTGGATGTGATGTGGGGACATATGAACCTCTATCACCACTGTGGATGTGATGTGGAGACATGTGAAGCTCTATCACCACTGTAGATGTGATGTGGGGACGCGTGAAGCTCTATTACCACTGTGGATGTGATGTGGAGACATGTGAAGCTCTATCACCATTGTAGAGGTGTTGGGACATGTGAAGCTCTATCACCATTGTAGAGGTGTTGGGACATGTGAAGCTCTATCACCACTGTGGATGTCGTGTGGGGACATGTGAAGCTCTATCACCACTGTGGATGTGATGTGGGGATGTGATGCAGAGAGCAGGGCTGGATACTGTGGCCATGCAGTGCCAGCTCTGACTGTGAGGTTACATAATAAAGAACAGGGAGCTGGCAAGTGTGAGGACATAGCATCTTAATTAACCAGAGGTCTATTTTTAGCAAGCCAGGAAGAATAGACTTATCTACATGTTGACTTTTGAATTTGTGTGTTTCTTTCTGGCTGGTCAAGAAAACAGAGTTTTGTTCATGTGAGCTCGTAATATCGACTTCTAAGTTGACATTTGATCTAACATATTGTCCAGTTATCCTTGATGACTAGTGAGGTTTGCTGATATGCTTATTACACATTGTCCAAGCCAGCTACTTTGTAGATTAGTAAAACAGAGGAGGAAAAAACATTCAAATAGATTACATAATCAAACAATGTGGGTTGGTCTTATCACAATTCTTCCCCTTTACATGTAAATACTGGATGAAGGATAGTTAACTATATAAAAAGGTTATATTCTTCTGTAACATGATGACATCACGAGGGACACAGATTTGACATTCTACAGGATGCCAGCTTAGGGGACCTCAGTCCTGGCTGGAAGAATACAGATCTGCTCCATTGACCATTGCAAATCCATGGACATGTTTGGGGTAGTCGTACCAGAGCACACGCTGACCCCCTGTGTCTCCACAGAAAGTTTGGTAGAGCCACTGCTAAACAAAGTGAGTGCAGGGAATAAAGTGAAATTCAGGAGGAATGAAAGGCAGAAACAAAAATAAAAATACAAATGTATAGGGTTGTTGTATATCCCAATACAGCGCAGATTACCGTATATACTTGAGTATAAGCCGACCCCCCTAATTTTGCCACAAAAAACTGGGAAAACTTAATGACTCAAGTATAAGCCTAGGGTGGAAAATGCAGCAGCTACCGGTAAATGTCAAAAGTAAAAATAGATACCAACATAGTAAAATTAATTGAGACATCAGTAGGTTAAGTGTTTTTGAATATCCATATTGAATCAAGAGCCTCATATAATGTTCCATAAAGTTTATGATGGCTCCATAAGATGCTCCATATTAAAATATGCCCCATATAATCCTGCATGCTCCATTGACACATTTGCCCAATATAATGCTTCACAAATGTTGATTATGGCCCCATAAGATGCTCCATAAAGATAATTGAACCATATAGTGCTGCACAAACCTTGATTATGGCCCCTTAAGATATTTGTCCCATATAGTGCTGCACAAACGTTATGGCCCCATAAGATACTCCATACAGACATTTGCCCCATATAGTGCTGCACAAACGTTAATTATGGCCCCATAAAATGCTCCATAAAGATATTTGCCCCATATAGTGCTGCACAAATGTTGATTATGGCCCCATAAGATGCTCCATACAGATACTTGCCCCATATAATGCTGCACAAACGTTGATTAGGCCCCATACAGACACTTGCCCCATATAGTGCTGCACAAACGTTGATTATGGCCCCATACAGACACTTGCCCCATATTGTGCTGCACAAACGTTATTGCCCCATAAGATGCTCCATACAGACACTTGCCCCATTTGCTGTTGCTGTGATAAAAAAAAAAAAAAAACACATACTCACCTCTCCGTCGCTCAGGCCCCCGGCACTTTCAATATTCACCTGACTTCGTTCCGGCGCCGCTCCATCTTCAGCATCTTATGCTCTGACGTTCAGGCAGAGGACACGCACTAACCACGTCACCGCGCCCTCTGACCTGAGCGTCGCTGCAGAAAACGCTGAAGACGGAGTGGCGCCGGAACGAGGAGCAGGTGAATATCGCGCAGCGCTCCCCTCCCCGTTATACTCACTTGCTCCTGGCGCTGTGCAGCCCCTGCTTCCCCGGAGCTGCAGCTTCTCTCTGTACTGAGCGGTCACCGTTACCGCTCATTACAGTAATGAATATGCGGCTCCACCCTATTCATTACTGTAATAAAAAATAAAAATAAAAAAACACACCTGAGCGACCGTAAGATATGGTCAACTCAATGAAGTTCACCAATCAAAAATTACTAATTAAAATGTAACATTTATTAAGAAATATTTAAAAAAGATCCAAAAGGCCACATATAAGAACACAAACAATAACCCCATATCAGAGGGAAACATCCACCTACAAGCCAATACACATGTAAATATACACAAGAATAGTCTGTACATCTGCTGGAAAGAAAGCGTCCATATTTGGTAAACACAGGCCGAAACACCTATACATATAAGCATACCATGCCCATCGGTACTTAATCTATAATGAGTGCAGAAAACCGCATCTCCATAGTACTGGACCGACGGGGATCATAACATGTGCCTAAACTACGGTGTATTAAAAGCCCAAGATGATATATAAAGCCGTGTGCATCTTACCAGGAAAGTGCCCGTGTAGTGGATGTCCTCCTCTGGCGCCCCGGAGCGCGTTTCGCCCTCTGCTTCTTCCGCCGGATATATATAAAGCCGTGTGCATCTTACCAGGAAAGTGCCCGTGTAGTGGATGTCCTCCTCTAGCGCCCCGACGCGCGTTTCGCCCTCTGCTTCTTCCCCCGGAAGAAGCAGAGGGCGAAACGCGCGTCGGGGCGCCAGAGGAGGACATCCACTACACGGGCACTTTCCTGGTAAGATGCACACGGCTTTATATATCATCTTGGGCTTTTAATACACCGTAGTTTAGGCACATGTTATGATCCCCGTCGGTCCAGTACTATGGAGATGCGGTTTTCTGCACTCATTATAGATTAAGTACCGATGGGCATGGTATGCTTATATGTATAGGTGTTTCGGCCTGTGTTTACCAAATATGGACGCTTTCTTTCCAGCAGATGTACAGACTATTCTTGTGTATATTTACATGTGTATTGGCTTGAAGGTGGATGTTTCCCTGTGATATGGGGTTATTGTTTGTGTGCTTATATGTGGCCTTTTGGATCTTTTTTAAATATTTCTTAATAAATGTTACATTTTAGTTAGTAATTTTTGATTGGCGAGTTTCATTGAGTTGACCATATCTTACGGTCGCTCAGGTGTGTTTTGTATTGAGAAGTACCAATATCTTTATGTAGTAGGGCATTTGTGGTGATTTTCATTACTGTAATAAGCGGTACCATGTGACCGCTCACTACAGGAAGAAGCTGGGGCGCCGGGCAGCCAGGGACCTGCAAGGACCGCGCCAGGAGCAGGTGAGTATAATTAGACAGCCCCCGCTCCCCCTCCCCTGCCGACCCCTGGGTATGACTCGAGTATAAGCCGGGAGGGGGACTTTCATCCCCAAAAAATTGGCTGAAAATCTCGGCTTATACTCGAGTATATACTGTAGCTTTAGAAGAAAAAAAATTGGATTTTGGGATTGGACAACCTCTTTAAAAGACTGAACGTCAAAACCAAAATAAGGCCTCAAGTATTTATACAGCAAAATTAGTAATAGGATTAAAGTCTGAAGTAATAAAAAAATCCTACCAATTACTTTTTTGTAGGTCCTTCTCCTGATTTGTCTAAATAATCTGATACGTCA
Source organism: Ranitomeya imitator (assembly GCF_032444005.1). Classification (NCBI taxonomy): domain Eukaryota; kingdom Metazoa; phylum Chordata; class Amphibia; order Anura; family Dendrobatidae; genus Ranitomeya; species Ranitomeya imitator. Next base: position 641,113,180 of record NC_091283.1, on the reverse strand, counting down.
CTCCTTCAGGTGCTCAGAAGAGGGTTACCAACCCCTATATTCAAAACTAATGTAAAAAATCCGGCGCTCAAAAACGTCATGAAGAACTATTTATTTTTATTTCCATTATCCCACGTAATTACTTATAACGTTTCGGTCTTTATGACCTTCATCAGACTGGGATAAAAAAAAAAAGAGACAAATATAACAAACGAATTACAATCCATATCTTACATGAATTACAAAAATATCAAGAGATATAATTAATAATTGTATACTATGGCGTAGATAAATCGACGTGTTCTGTCTATGGAGGGGCTCATGTGAAAGCTTACATAGGTTTTTTGACCAAATTAATTTAGTTTGGCCTGAACTCTCTTTTATGTTGAATTATGATCATAAAGAGATCAACTTTTTGGATACCAAGATTATTCAAAAGTCTGACGGTACACTAATGGTAGATCTGTTTGTGAAGGATACGGATTGTAATAACCTCTTACTCTATCAAAGTTGCCATCCTAGAGCGGTAAAAAAAATCGATTCCCCGCTCCCAGTTTGAAAGAGTGCATAGGATTGTAAGTGACCCAACACTGTGTTCTCAACGTTTAGATGAAATGGAAGAGAAATTCTTACGGAGGGGCTATCCCCTTCGTCTATTACGACAATGTCGAGGTAATATGGGTTCAACTAGAGATCCAGGGCCTTCTTCAAGGATCGCTTTTGTACATACTTTTCATCCTTACATGTACAAGCTCCACAATAAGATTCGTATACACTGGCACACATTACAGGAGAGTTGTGAAGAAACCAGATTGTATCTTAATTACCCAGACAGCTACGTTTTTGCATAAACAAAAGAACTGTTTTTTTATCTGTATATTGGCTTGTGAATGTAAGTGTTTATGTCTGGTGGGTCAAAAAGACAGACTGCCCACTGATATACTATCTAACATACTGTGTAAGTCTGTAATAGTGACTGTACATTGAGTGGGTTAAGCTTTGTTTATTGATGTGTGCTTATATGCTATTAGTGCTACTTAATCCCATCACCATTGTTTACCTTATCTTGATGTTGGACTGAAAGACCCTGGGTAATTCTAAAAATAGCTTACATGCCTTGGATATAAATTGACTTAGAGTTCACATCCTGGGAGACTGAAGTACACAGAGCTACCCGCCGGACATTCTGCAAACCACACTACAGACAAAAGAAAGGACTGCAGCCAATTCATCATGGCACCATCACGAGGGACACTGGTCTAAGATTCTATAGGATACAACCTAGGGGTTTTCGGCTCCGGTTGGAAGGACACAGACTTGATCCAGTGACCATCTCTGCACCATGGATATGTTTGGAGAAAGCCAGGGTTGGGACCCGCTGGTCGCCTGGTTCCATGGAGATGGTCCGATAAGACAGATGGTGACTCTCGTGTCAACTGGCTTTGGACCTTGCATGGACTCTATGGATAGTTCTTGGTCATCTCCCTATGCTTGTCGATACCCCTTCTCTGTGCGTTCATCCACAGATGGAGTAGCGACCCTGGGAGCTCTGACATCGTGTCATACTAGAAATACGTGGAGACGCAGTGATATTTTATATGCACCCATGTACCCATACAATTCCAGGCATGTTGGGAATGCTCTGTTTGCTATTGTGTGCTGTGGTTCAATAAAGTATTGCCACCCTGTTTTACCTTAACCCTGTGTTGTCTGTGTAGTGTATTGCCCACTGGGAGATAGAGCGGGCGTTCAGTGGTATGAGCCGTGGTCCATGCAGTCTTGCTAAAGACAGCCGGGCCAGCGGACAAGAGCACCCACTGACCCTGCTTCTCCGTAACAAGAGTTTTCCAGAAGTACCAGAATTTCAAACACCTTTTTTGCCCTGTTTTAGGCGGCCGTGTAATTTGAAGAACAAAGTTGTTAGGGCAGATATTGGCTCCCTCTCAAGTGTTCCACGTCAGAAATTTTTACGGACACCACGGAAAGGTACTTTCCCTTGTTTACAATGTGCACAGTGTGCGAATGTATTGAAGGGTCCAACGATTTCCCACCCTTTAACAGGTAGTACTGATATCCCGATTCAAGGTTTTTACACTTGCGATTCTAAACAAGTGGTATATGCTATAAAATGTCCCTGCGGTAAAATTTACGTAGGTGAAACGACTCAGGCCATTAAGGATCGTATATCACATCATAAATCGGATATTCGTTGTGGGAAGGATCATCTCCCCATTCGACACCATTTTCGTGAAGCGGGTCATACGGTCACACAATTACAGTTCCTAGTACTAGAACAGATCTCTCAGAATAGAAGAGGAGGCGACATAAATAAAAAACTTTTATATAGAGAAGCCTATTGGATACATTATTTGCAGAGTTTAGAGCCTAAGGGACTAAATAGGGAGTACAACCTCACAGGTCTTTTCTAACAGGAGGCTCGTTATAACACTATTAGGAGGAGAATAATATGTGTATGATATATTAGATACGTTCTGTACGGCGAATTTCCTGTCTTGAGACATATAGATTATTTTTGCTTTCATTTTTTTCTTTGTTTTTTTGTCATTGTTTTTTATATTTTTCATTTATGATATGACTGCCTTTAAAATATTAGGTGGTATTTATTGAAAGATATTCTCGTTTGACACTTTATCTCTTCAGGATATATAGACTTTTTGTACCTAAGCAAAGTAAAAACAATACTCTGGTTGTATAATTTTTTCTTCTGATTGTTTAATGTTATTTTTCTTTTTCTTATTGTTTTTAGGCAGCCAATTGATTCCCTTTTTTATACTATACTCACCTGATCCGCACGCTCCATCGCTGAATATCGCGACTCACTGCAAACTGGAACCTTCGTTCTTCACTCTCAGGTTGACCGCTCACTTCCGCGTTACATAATTGCGTTCCACTGAGGTAAATTAACCTCGAGACATTGCGATGATGTTTTTCCGGGTGAGCTGACATCTCCTGCGTTCCACCTAGCATTCCAAGCACCTTGCTGGACGTCACTTCCGGGTTATTTAGAGCGGACGGGGATCAGGGAAGCATGCAGGGACACCACGAGCCTCTCCACGTGGTCAGCAGTTATAGCACCACCGGATTCTTTTGCGGTAAGCACATTCTGCCTAAGGTCACATATTATAATTATCAGGATATATAAGCACTTTTTCTCAATGACGCCCCCTTCTCTCTTTATAGAACTCCTTAAGGAGTCGTTTGTATACTTTTGGTAGTTTTTTTCGTTTACTGCATCCATTGGTAAGCATTGCTTTCTCCTTTTTCTTGTTTTGGAACGGTTTCCTTTTTGTTCTGAAGGATATGGACCCATGTTTCGAATTATGTCAATTTTATATGTCACTGAATATAAATATAGAGTGTTTCTCTTTTCAAAAAATTATCAAGTCCTTACTATACAATGATATATGTGGTTTATCTTTATTGTGAACATAATCCAGGTTGTTACAAATGTGACAAAGGAAATTCGTTATATTATGATGTTTTCTTACAAATAGTGGGAATCAAGCCAGAGTTCGTTTTTGTGAGCGTACTACAGCTACATTCTCTGGCTGCTAGAGTGGTTCCAAGACAATAATTGACTGACTCTGTAGGCAACTATTATGTAGTCAAAATGTATTTACATTCTGCTATGTAGTTTCACTACACAAAAATCTAAAGTTAGTGATAGAATTTCACTAAGAAGAATTTAAAAGGTACCAGAGAAAAGATATCAAGACTAGTACTTCATATGCCAGTCAAGAACCAAAAGCTTGGTGGGGTAAAATGCAGAAAATTTCCTAAAAGGTGCACAGCTTTTATTAAATTTGGTAGAAATGTTGCTTGTCTATGAGCAAGAAAAATGAAGTCTATAATGGGTAAAACATCACAGGATGGTGTAAAACTAGTCTTATTCACAGACCATATATCCTACAATATAATTGAGTGATAAACATCAACCATTGAAAAGATAATTATCAATTTTATTAGAAATATAAAAAAAAATATATGTATATGACAATGGACAGACAATATATACAGTTACAAAATAAAATTAGTAGGTCAGTGGTGAGGACAAGAAAAGACACGACCAAGGACAAAGACGTACATATACATTGACTAAGGGTAGCTTAAAATATATCAATATACATGGTCATTATAAAGATGTAAAATAAATCTCTAATCCCAGAAACAGTAATGGGTAGTATTGTAGTATGGCCACAAGATGCCACTAAAGTAGAACAGTGTTCACATAATATTCCTATCACTGCTCTGAATCAGGGTGAACAATTCAAGTGTGCTAACCATTATAATGGAAAATGCCACACAAACTGCAAGAATAGCAGCCCCACCTCTGTCTACCAGCATTAAATGGATTTGGGGGATTAGGGTACCGTCACACTAAGCGATGCTGCAGCGATACCGACAACGATGTCGAACGCTGCAGCGTCGCTGTTTGGTCGCTGGAGAGCTGTCACACAGACAGCTCTCCAGCGACCAACGATGCCGGTAACCAGGGTAAACATCGGGTTACTAAGCGCAAGGCCGCGCTTAGTAACCCGATGTTTACCCTGGTTACCAGCGTAAACATAAGAAAAAACAAACACTACATACTTACATTCCGTGTCTGTCCCCCGGCGCTGTGCTTCTTCTGCACTGGCAGTGAGCGCCAGCCGGAAAGCACAGCGGTGACTTCACCGCTGTACTTTACGGCTGGCCGGCGCTCACCAGTCAGTGCGCGCAGCTCAAGGCGAGGGACATGACCAGACACCGGGAATGTAAGTATGTAGTGTTTTTTTTTTTTTTTACATTTACACTGGTAACCAGGGTAAATATCGGGTCACTAAGCGCGGCCCTGCGCTTAGTAACCCGATGTTTATCCTGGTTACCAGTGAAGACATCGCTGAATCGGCGTCACACACGCCGATTCAGCGATGTCAGCGGGAGATCCAGCGACGAAATAAAGTTTCAAACGATCTGCTACGACGTACAATTCTCAGCGGGGTCCCTGATCGCAGTAGCGTGTCAGACACAGCGAGATCGTAATTATATCGCTGGAACGTCACGGATCGTGCCGTCCTAGCGACCAAAGTGCCACTGTGTGACGGTACCCTTAGTCACATACTGGCTTCCAACTAGGATATCCTTCAAGTTTTTATCTCTCCTGGGCATTAGTAGAAGACTGTCAGATATCGCAATTTATTTTACTCAAGATGGGTTCTGTTTTGAGGACTGACTAATGCTTTTGTAGAATTTGGCATATAGAAGAGACCACTGGTTATTAAAAGTGGAAATGAATCTTCTTCAAATTTAGCCTATGGATCACAAATTAGTTGCGAAATATAATTGTAGCGCGATTGTAACCTTTTTTTAGTGTTCCTATTGCTGTATCCACGTGCATGGAACCAATTCCTGAGGTCCTGACCCTCAAAAGATCTAATGAATATAGAATATGGTGACCTGGCCAGTCGTGAACTACGAAAAAGAGGAGTTCATACAGCTTAGAGATCATGAAGTGTACGCCTCTCTCCAACATACCATGCTCAGTCTTCTCCAGCGAACTCTTTGAAATCCTTGATCGGGCATTTTCTCAAGACATGATCACTAAAAAAAAAAGTCTTTGAAGGCTTATGCGTCAAAAGTCCGTTAAACCCTACTTTATATTTACTCCCAAAAGTCCACAACAACCCTCTAGAACCACCAAGATGTCTGACTGTCTCTGGGATAGGAGGGCATTGAGACCCCGTTGGCAAGATTATCAAACACTATTTGCAACCCTTGCTTGAAATTTTGTCCTCCTATGTCAGGGACACTACAGGCATCCTAAGGAGAATTGATGGTCTGTGCTTGGATCTGGATATGCTGTTGGCTACTGCAGACAGAGTCTTTGTATACCAGCATTAAACACAGTGATGGAGTGGAAGCTGTCAAGTTCTTTATTAGCATGAGTAATTTAGACGGTTCAATGGGTTTTTTGATTTTGTAACTTTTACAGTTTATCTTAACTCACAATTTTTTTTTTCCTTAATGATATTTTTTCTTCTTCAGAAGAACGGCAATGCAATGGGTGCAACATACGCATCTTTCAATGCAAAGGGGAATGGGAGGGTTGTCGGTGGCGGCCCAGTGCTGGTACAGATACACTCGCGTTCATTTGGGAGGGTTCTGAGCCTGAACGTCAAGTTTTCATCTGTGAACTGAATCAGAATTGTCACAATATCAAAGATATGTACAAACATGGGGGCGTGGCTTTGTAGCAGAGGAGAGAGGACGCATTGTGAGAGAGCTCCTGAATTCTGACTTTATCCTGCACTGAAGACCCCCAAGTTAAGGAGACAAATTTACCATCACTTAGCCCCCCTAGGCTCTGGGAGGCTTTTGACCCCTGTGGCGAAGCGCCGTGGAGAGCGGGAGGCGCCAGGGGCTGAAGAGGCCTGGACAGAAGGCAGGATGCCTGTGAGGAGGCGGCCATTTTTCAGGAGGGCGCGCTGTCAGGAGGAAGCGCGGCGCCAATGCATGCAAGTGTCGGGGCCCCCTCTGGACTCCGGGTGATTCTTGGCGCCTGTGGGTAGGTGCTGCGGGACCCTGGTGTGCCGGGAGCTGAAGGGACTCAGACAGGCAGCGGTGCCTGTGTGGAGTGGCAGCCATATCTAAATCGCGCGCTCTGACAGGAGACTGTTGTGAATTCTGCCTTTGGGCTCCCTCCGGTGGTTGTAGGTGGTAATGCAGTTGTCCCTGGGTTGCAGTCCTGGTCAGGTGTATCTGCTGATTGCAGTTCTGACTGGGGTATTTAGGTGTGCAGGATTCATTAGTCCTTGCCAGTTGTCCATGGTTTTTGGGAGGTGTTGGACCTCTGTCTGGTTCCTCCTGCCTTGCTGCCAAATCAGCAAAGATAAGTGTCTGGTTTTGTTTCTGTGGCACACATGCTGTGTGCTTTATAATTCTGTGCTATTTAGTTTTTTCTTGTCCAGCTTAGATTGTGTCAGTATTTTCTCAGTCTAGTTGGATTCTCAGGAGTTGCAGATATACGTTCCACGTCTTTAGTTAGATGGTAGAATTTTTTGTATTATCTGCTGTGGATATTTTTGGAAGGGTTTTAATACTGACCGCTTAGTATTCTGTCCTATCCTTTCCTATTTTAGCTAGAGTGGCCTCTTTTGCTAAATCCTGTTTTCTGCCTACGTGTCTTTCCTCTCCTACTCACAGTCAATATTCGTGGGGGGCTGCCTATCCTTTGGGGTTCTGCTCTGAGGCAAGGTAGAATTCCTATTTCCATCTATAGGGGTATTTAGTCCTCCGGCTGTGTTGAGGTGTCTAGGGTTTGTTAGGCACACCCCACGGCTACTTCTAGTTGCGGTGTTAGTTCAGGATTTGCGGTCAGTACAGTTACCACCTACTCCAGAGAAAGATTCATGCGGCTCCAAGGTCACCGGATCATAACAGGAGACGCGGCGCCATTCATCATTACCGCAGTGCTGTTTAAGTGAGAGTACATATCCTGAGCATACTGAAGGGACGCGCGGTGTGTGCTCTGAAAAATTGGGCCCTGCGGTCCCCTACCAACAAAGACACTAGACTTGTCAGCGCCATTACTTTGGAGGGCTCTTGAACCCCCTCCCCCCCCTGCTGCTGCCAATGCGGTAGCCGGTAGTCCTTCCTGGTGCACGATACTCTTGTGACAATCCAGGGTTGCCACATCTATAACTCCCAGTATTATGTGGATATAAGTACTTTATAATAGCCCTTCTGTATCTGGGCGGAACTCTTATAAATACAACTCTAATTATCTTGCTGTACCACATTGCTGCTAGCCATGCATCGTTCCAAGGGATCAGGGGCTGCCGATAAATTAAGAGTTTGCCAGAATTGATCCTTCTGATAGTGTACGGTCCCTTAGGAATAATCCCTCACAAGTGCAATGTAAAAATCGCCTCTCTGACAGTAGTGAGGGGAGTGAACCGGAAGAATTGACTTAAACAGGCGTCTGAACAATTAATGCAGGCCATATCACTAACCGAAAAAATAGAGGACGTACATACTGAGGTAGGACGTCTTCGACAGGATATGCAGGCTATGAAGGCGCGTATTACGGAGATGAAGACAAGAGTGCCCCATATAGAAGATACCATTAAGATACCATTAAGCCCATGGAAGCAAAGTTAGCAAAAGTAGCCGGCTCTATAAACACCTGGAAACAAAAAGCAGATGACCTTGAGAACAGACTACGCCGGAATAATATCCGTATCATTGGTCTGAGGGTCAACAACCGGAGAAATTTTTAGAAGGCTGGCTTAAGACTTCTCTAGAAGATGAATTCTCTTCAACGTTTGCTGTGGAAAGAGCTCATAGAGTTCCCACAAAAACTCTTCCTCCCGGGGCTCCGCCTAGACCTTTTCTGGCACGTATCCTTAAATGCAAGGACAGAGATGCTATTCTACCATTGGCATGGCAAAAAAGCCCCATTAAATTTAACAATGCTACATTTTTGATTTTTTTCAGATTTCTCTATGGAACTCCAGAAACAGCGGGCAAGGGTTATGGAGATCAAGAAGCAACTCAGGGACAAGAATGTTATATATTCAATGATTTATCTAGCCCAACTCCGAGTTGTTCATGAGGGCTCTTCTATATTCTTCACGGATCCCGCGGAAGCAGATGAATGGCTATGATCTCATAGGGTGTCTAGTGCAAAGGAATCCAAATATGTTCTTAATCAAGCAGAACTCTTCTAATAATTCTATATGTAGAGCTCTCCCTGTGGGCGTCCAGATTACCAACAATACCGAACGCTGAATCCAGCGAGGGTATCCCCTTACTTATTTGATCATAGAGCACAGAACGTTGCGCCTACATTGTTTGGCTCTTGTTGTTTATTCTCTTATATTAGTTTTATTTGTTACTTATGCCAACAGCATTCTCATTTTCTGTGCGCTCTCTCTGATCTTTACCTGAGTAATAATGTATACCATATTTTGACGAGTAAGCATGGGGTCTAAAATAGTATGTATGACCTGGAATGTACGAGGTATTAAAGCCCCCCGAAAGAAAATTAAGGTATTTTCATAGATTAGACACCATCACCCCCACATTGTGGCATTGGTGGAGACGCCATAACCAGGGATACGGCCCAGTGCATACAGAAACCATGGGTACAATGGTACATTCACGCGTTCCACACTAGCTATTCGAGAGGGGTTTCATTATTGATACATAGAGATGTTAGAATCTCTTCGGGCCTCCCTGGCTTCCCATCTGAGGGTCGTTTTGTTTTTGTACACGCATTAATTAACTCTCATTAATACGTCATATTATGTGTTTATAACCCTCCCCGGCTAATACATCAGTCCTTCAGATGGCAATGAGTTTTGCTTTAACTTATCCAGATGCACAAGTCATCTGCATGGGAGATTTTAATTTAGTCATGGATAATTGTCTTGATAGACTGAGATTGGGTGAGGGGGATCCTGGGGAGCCCTCTTCCTCGGCTCCGTCCCAGCTGGCATTATTTATGGAGGGCAGCGGATGGTTGGATTTGTGGCGGATGCGTCAGCCTGGGATGAAAGGATATACTTGCAACTCGTCCACTAGGCGGTCTCTGTCCCACATAGATTATATATTTGGATTCGGTGGTATGGCAGCGTGGGTGGATAGTATTAAACATGGTAATAGAGGGGTCTCAGATCATAGCACGATTGTGCTTAAACTTAAATATGGGCAACCAAATAATGGCATGGTTTGGAAGCTAAACCCCTTTTGGCTGAAATTAACCCCTTTCTGCCATTAGACGTACTATTCCGTCCATGTGGGGTGGGCCCCACTTCCCAAGGACGGAATAGTTTGTCATAGGCAATCGGCCGCGCTCACGGGGGGAGCGCGACCGATCTCGGTCGGGTGTCAGCTGCTTATCGCAGCTGACATCCGGCACTATGTGCCAGGAGCGGTCACGGACCGACCCCGGCACATTAACCCCCGGCACACCGCGATCAAACATGATCGCGATGTGCCGGCGGTGCAGGGAAGCATCGCGCAGGGAGGGGGCTCCCTGCGGGCTTCCCTGAGGCCCCAGCAGCAACGCGATGTGAGGGTCTCCTACCTTCCTCCATGCAGCAAGGCCCGGATCCAATATGGCAGCGGCATCCGGGTCCTGCAGGGAGGGAGGTGGCTTACCAAGTGCCTGCTCAGAGAAGGCACTTGGTAACGCTGCAGCGCTCTTTGACAGATCGGTGATCTGTCAGAGTGCTGTGCAAACTGTCAGATCACCGATCTGTATTGTCCCCCCCTGGGACAAAGTAAAAAAAAAATTTCCAAGTGTGTAAAAAAAAAAAAAAAAAATCCTAAATAATTGAAAAAAAAATATATATATATATATATTATTCCCATAAATACATTTCTTTATCTAAATAAAAAAAACAAAAGTATACATATTTAGTATTGCCACGTCCGTAACGACCCGACCTATAAAATTGTCCCACTAGTTAACCCCTTCAGTAAACACCGTAAGAAGAAAAGAAAAAAAAAACGAGGCAAAAAACAACCCTTTATTATCATACCGCCGAACAAAAAGTGGAATAACACGCGATCAAAAAGATGGATATAAATAGCCATGGTACCGCTGAAAGCGTCATCTTGTCTCGCAAAAAACGAGTCGCCATACAGCAACATCAGCAAAAAAATAAAAGTTATAGTCCTCAGAATAAAGCGATGCGAAAATTATTTTTTCTATAAAATAGTTTTTATCGTATAAAAGCGCCAAAACATAAAAAAAAATGATATAAATGAGGTGTCGCTGTAATCGTACTGACCCGAAGAATAAAACTGCTTTATCAATTTTACCAAACGCGGAACGGTATAAACGCCTCCCCCAAAAGAAATTCATGAATAGCTGGTTTTTGGTAATTCTGCCTCACAAAAATCGGAATAAAAAGCGATCAAAAAATGTCACGTGCCCGAAAATGTTACCAATAAAAACGTCAACTCGTCCCGCAAAAAACAAGACCTCACATGACTCTGTGGACTCAAATATGGAAAAATTATAGCTCTCAAAATGTGGCAACGCAAAAAATATTTTTTGCAATAAAAAGCGTCTTTCAGTGTGTGACGGCTGCCAATCATAAAAATCCGCTAAAAAACCCGCTATAAAAGTAAATCAAACCCCCCTTCATCACCCCCTTAGTTAGGGAAAAATAAAAAAAATTAAAAAAATGTATTTATTTCCATTTTCCTATTAGGGTTAGGGCTAGGGTTAGGACTAGGGCTAGGGTTAAGGTTAAGGCTAGGGTTAAGGCTACAGTTAGGGTTGGGCTAAAGTTAGGGTTTGGATTACATTTGCGGTTAGGAATAGGCTTGGGATTAGGGTTAGGGGTGTGTCTGGGTTAGAGGTGTGGTTAGGGTTACCGTTGGAATTAGGGCTAGGGGTGTGTTTGGATTAGGGTTTCAGTTATAATTGGGGGGTTTCCACTGTTTAGACACATCAGGGGCTCTCCAAACGCGACATGGCGTCCGATCTCAATTCCAGCCAATTCTGCGTTGAAAAAGTAAAACAGTGCTCCTTCCCTTCCGAGCTCTCCCATGTGCCCAAACAGGAGTTTACCCCCAACATATGGGGTATCAGCGTACTCAGGACAAATTGGACAACAACTTTCGGGGTCCAATTTCTCCTGTTACCCTTGGGAAAATACAAAACTGGGGGCTAAAAAATAATTTTTGTGGGAAAAAAAAAGATTTTTTATTTTCACAGCTCTGCGTTATAAACTGTAGTGAAACACTTGGGGGCTCAAAGTTCTCACAACACATCTAGATAAGTTCCTTGGGGGGTCTAGTTTCCAATATGGGGTCACTTGTGGGGGGTTTCTACTGTTTAGGTACATTAGGGGCTCTGCAAACGCAATGTGACGCCTGCAGACCATTCCATCTAAGTCTGTATTCCAAATGGCGCTCCTTCCCTTCCGAGCCCTCCCATGTGCCCAAACGGTGGTTCCCCCCCACATATGGGGTATCAGCGCACTCAGGACAAATTGCACAACAACTTTTGGGGTCCAATTTCTCCTGTTACCCTCGGGAAAATACAAAACTGGGGGCTAAAAAATAATTTTTGTGGGAAAAAATTTGTTTTATTTTTACGGCTCTGCATTATAAACTTCTGTGAAGCTCTTGGTGGGTCAAAGTGCTCACCACACATCTAGATAAGTTCCTTAGGGGGTCTACTTTCCAAAATGGTGTCACTTGTGGGGGGTTTCAATGTTTAGGCACATCAGTGGCTCTCCAAACGCAACATGGCGTCCCATCTCAATTCCAGTCAATTTTGCATTGAAAAGTCAAATGGCGCTCCTTCGCTTCCGAGCTCTGTCATGCGCCCAAACAGTGGTTTACCTCCACTTATGGGGTATCGGTGTACTCAGGACAAATTGTACAACAACGTTTGGGGTCCATTTTCTCCTGTAACCCTTGGTAAAATAAAACAAATTGGAGCTGAAGTAAATTTTTTGTGAAAAAAAGTTAAATGTTCATTTTTATTTAAACATTCCAAAAATTCCTGTGAAACACCTGAAGGGTTAATAAACTTATTGAATGTGGTTTTGAGAACCTTGAGGGGTGCAGTTTTTAGAATAGTGTCACACTTGGGTATTTTCTATCATATAGACCCCTCAAAATGACTTCAAATGAGATGTCGTCCCTAAAATAAAATGGTGTTGTAAAAATGAGAAATTGCTGGTCAACTTTTAACCCTTATAACTCCCTAACAAAAAAAAAAATTTGGTTCCAAAATTGTGCTGATGTAAAGTAGACATGTGGGAAATGTTACTTATTAAGTATTTTGTGTGACATATCTCTGTGATTTAATTGCATAAAAATTCAAAGTTGGAAAATTGTGAAATTTTCAAAATTTTCGCCAAATTTCCATATTTTTTTCACAAAAACGCAGGTAATATCAAAGAAATTTTACCACTATCATGAAGTACAATATGTCACGAGAAAACAATGTCAGAATCACCGGGATCCGTTGAAGCGTTCCAGAGTTATAACCTCATAAAGGGACAGTGGTCAGAATTGTAAAAATTGGCCTGGTCCATATTGTGCAAACCACCGTTGGGGGTAAAGGGGTTAATGGACTCTAATGACAGAACAGTAGATCAGCTGAACTGTTTCATTTAGTCCCATCCAGAACATCAACTTATTTTGGGACGCCCTTAAGGCATATTTAAGGTGGTGTCTATCTTCCACAATTTCTTAGGCTTGGTTCCCATTGCGTTAATGGGAAAGCGCTAACGGACAGTGTTGCACGGCGAAATTAACGCTGTGCAACGCGTCCGTTAGCGCGCTTATTCACGGCAATGGGAACGGGCAGCAGTAGCGACACGCCGGTGTTTCCTGGCGCGCCGCGGACGCTGCTTGCAGCGTCCGAGGCGTGCCCGCGGTCCGTTCCCCGCTCTCGCAGATCGGGGATCTGCGAGAGCGGGGACGTTACCGCGATCCCGGGACGCGGCCACATTAAAAACATTGCGTTAGCGCAACCCGCTAGCGCTAAACGGGTTGCACTAACGCAATGTGACCCTAGCCTTACATAAAAAGGGTGACCTCGAAGGAGGATGATGAGATGGAACGGCGATTGAAGGAAGCAGAGGCTGCATATATATCGAACCAAAGTAACGGCAATAGAATTGAGTGGCTGGCCTCACAAAGGTTATATACTCAACACAGATACCAAATCTAAACGTAAATTGTTCTTCACACGTCAATCATATTTTGAATTGGGAAACAAAGCAAGTAAACTTCTGGCCTTCCTGGTGTGCCAACATAATACATCTAACACAATATTACAGGTCCGTGCACCAGACGGCTTATTGGTATCCACGACTGAAGAAATACTCCATTATTTTTATGATTATTATAAATCGTTATATCAGTCTAAGAGCGGCCTTGATATTTTGGAATGTTTAGACTATCTATCAGATATAACATTTTCTACATTGAGTCCTACCCAATGGACCTTTATGGATGCTGAGTTTATGTTGGAGAAGATAGAGTATGTTATGATGGACATGGCCTCAGGGAAGGCTCCTGGACCAAATGGATTTCCCATTGAGTTATATAAGAGATATCGGGCTATACTAGCGCCACTCTTACTGAAGGTATTCCGGGGTGTATAGGAGGGAGGGTGTATGCCTGAAACCTTTTATAAGGCAAATATTATCATACTTAAAAAGGAGGTAAAGAACTCTTTGGAATGTGGATCTTATCGCCCCATATCGTTAGTAAATGTAGACTACAAAATTTTCACTAAAGTTCTGGCCATTACACTGAATTCAATTATAGTGGACCTTATAGATTGAGATCAAACTGGCTTTATGCCCGATAAGAGTAACTCCATTAATATCAGGCGAGTCCAGTCGATAATGCAATATAGTTCTTCAATGTCAGATAACAACTGGGCATTAGCGTCACTAGACGCGGCCAAAGCCTTCGACTCCCTTGAGTGGCCCTTTCTTTCAGGATGCTTGCAGAGGTATGGTTTTGGGGATAAAATTTTAAAATGGGTTAATATACTATGCATGAAACCTAAAGCCCGTATAATTGTAAATAATTCCATTTCCAAGCCCTTTTCATTATATAGGGGGACCCGTCAGGCTGCCCTCTCTCTCCATCTTTATTTGCTCTCGCGATAGAGGCGTTGGCAATACGTATAAGATCTTCCCCTGACATTAAGGGTATAGATATAGCGGACCGTGTGGATACCATTGGTCTGTATGCTGATGACATGGTGATATTTATGGACAGGGCGGAGGAAACATTGTCACAGGTGATTGCCATTATAGATAAATTCAGTAAATACTCAGGTCTATATATAAACTGGGACAAATCTGCTCTATTGCCTCTCTCGTACCCCAATGCCAGGTTTTGAAACTCTCTCGTTACCTATTGTATAAAATTTTAAATATTTAGGTATTTACGTATCTCAATACAGCAACTCTGACTTACAACTTAACGTTTACCCACTGTTAGAATTAGTCAAATTCAAATTTGCATCTTGGAGCAAACTCCCACTGTCCGTTGCGGGCCGTATTAATCTAATTAAAATGATATTGATTGATATTGCTCCCTAAGCTCAGTTACTGCCTTCAACATAGTGCAGTTCTAATACCTAAATCCTTTTTTACAAATTAAAATTCCTTCCTTACTTCCTTTATATGGGGGAAAACTTAGGCTGTCTGCTTTACAGAGACCTAAACAAGGGGGTGGAGCGGCATTACCGGATTTCTTTCTGTATTATCTGGCCGGATAGGCTAGAGCAGTAAGTAAGTGGATCCCTAATAATTATCTACCCTATTCTGAAAACCATCTGCTTCACTCTGCCCGAAATGAGTGTCCACTGAGCTTCCTAGAATTAGAAAAGATCAATGTCCCTCGCTTGTTGCCTATGCTTCGGCTGGCACGGTCAGTTTGGAGACAAATTAAAAAAGTTATTGGACTTCAAGACATTATAGCTGAAATGCCCCTATGGAAAAATAATTATTTCCCGGTGTTGCTGAGCCACCCGTCCGCTGATTTTTGGACGCTACATGGTGTTTCCTCGGTGGGCGATTTGTATGACCGGGGGACTAAACATGATATCCCGAGATCCCAATTTTTTTGTTACCTACAACTAAGATCAGCTTTTCAGTCGTACATGAGGGGTATGGGTGCAGGTCGAGCTATCTCGTCCCTGCCTCTGATAGGAATTCTCGACTCGCAGGGTCCCCAGGGCCTCAAGGGGAAGTGGAAGGGACTTATCCCTGACGTGCACGAAGAAGAATGGGAAGAGATTCTACAGTCTCCACTCAGGTGTCCCCATCGATTAATAACAGGATGACCCAGCTATATATAATATATCAATCATATTTGACTCCGATACGTCTTTTTAGGATGGGTCGACTTCAATCGTTAAAATGTTTACGTTTTTCACTCATCAGATGCAGATTTTATCCACATGATGTGGAAGTGCCCCATCATCCTTTAATACTGGAAAGAGTAATCATAAAATGCCCAAATTTTATTAATATAGAATATCTAAAATGCCACCAACCTGTGGCTGCACCAAAAAACAAACAACAAAACACACCGTGAATAAAAACTGGGTAGGGAGAGAAAAAAGCCCTATAAAGACCTATACTGGTGTCTGCCTATCAGCGGGGGTTGGCGCCCTAGGGGGAACGTATTGGCGCCCCCGCTCAACGAAGGCTTGCCCTGGGGTCCCTACTAGGCCCTATTATAGCCAATGGGTCCCTCTACCCGCACAATAAATATAAACTAAGGGTACCCCTCAAAAGCTATACAAATGACACACCTATACTAGGGAATCCTCAACCCCCACACCGTGAATATAAAAACAAAATGAGAACATGTAGACGGCTGATGACGGGTATGAAGCGTGTACATACAACACCTAGTCACTATATCTCGAAGTAGGCATTGTTGTTATGCACATACTGATAAATACACGCAGAGAGCACCAAATCAGTGGATCACAGGCAACATTATATCCCTTGGACAAATTTATAAGTCCTACAATGGGTTTCTGCCCGATAGACAGTAAAACTATATTGCCAGGGCAAGTGCTGATGCTATAGCCGAAGATCCCCTATCAAAATACATTGATCTTAAGTAGATCTGCACAAGGACAGGATATCTCTCCTGTGCGTGCCACTGAGCGCAGGCGCAGGGAAAGACCTCCTCTTGTCTGTCATTTGTGCGACGACTTCCGGTCTATCAACAGGAAGCATGCACACGCTTGGATTTTCCGGTGGCGGCTTATTTAAACAGAGGTATCATAACTCACCTCTATCTTTCATCATCGAGACACATGACAGATCTATCTAGCCTCCTGATGAGCCAGAGGGGCGAAACGCGTCGAGGCGACTTATGACAGCGGACTGATGGAAGGGCACAGAACGATGAGTACCAATTGTGCAGATCTACTTAAGATCAATGTATTTTGATAGGGGATCTTCGGCTATAGCATCAGCACTTGCCCTGGCAATATAGTTTTACTGTCTATCGGGCAGAAACCCATTGTAGGACTTATAAATTTGTCCAAGGGATATAATGTTGCCTGTGATCCACTGATTTGGTGCTCTCTACGTGTATTTATCAGTATGTGCATAACAACAATGCCTACTTCGAGATATAGTGACTAGGTGTTGTATGTACACGCTTCATACCCGTCATCAGCCGTCTACATGTTCTCATTTTGTTTTTATATTCACGGTGTGGGGGTTGAGGATTCCCTAGTATAGGTGTGTCATTTGTATAGCTTTTGAGGGGTACCCTTAGTTTATATTTATTGTGCGGGTAGAGGGACCCATTGGCTATAATAGGGCCTAGTAGGGACCCCAGGGCAAGCCTTCGTTGAGCGGGGGCGCCAATACGTTCCCCCTAGGGCGCCAACCCCCGCTGATAGGCAGACACCAGTATAGGTCTTTATAGGGCTTTTTTCTCTCCCTACCCAGTTTTTATTCACGGTGTGTTTTGTTTTTTGGTGCAGCCACAGGTTGGTGGCATTTTAGATATTATATATTAATAAAATTTGGGCATTTTATGATTACTCTAATAAATTATCCCAAGCTAAACATATTATACTAAAATTTAATACTGGAAAGAGGTGACGTCATTATTAACGTCCTTGTTAACTCCTGTTCCCCTTGAGCTGCTAATTTGTCTGTTTGAGGTATGGGATGAGGAGACTTGGGATCATTATGTTGGGATTTTTCTATGAGAGACACTTTTTATGGCACGGAAGGTATTAGCATTACGGTGGATGGGGGGGTTCATGTCCCTCCCTTAGGGCTTGGATTGAACTGGTGAACTCTGTTATCCCATACGAACATACATTATATCAGAACAGAGGATGTCCGGGTAAATTTGATAAAATCTGGGATAGGTGGAACTCCCCCACCTTACTCTATAAATTCATAGTGATTTGATATCAGTGTAAACAGTTAGATTTCTTGTTCTGAGAACATTGCACAGAGAAAATATAATGCATAATATTAAATGGCAGAATAGTAGTTAGTATAGATACAGTTGTAGTAATAGTTTAGGAACTTTAAATTTTCATGGTTCCATGTTTTTTTTTTTCTATTTATATGGTTCACATGAAGAAAATGATTCGATATGCACAATTTGCTGTTCTTTGAAATTTCAGAGATTGTATACATCGTTTTGGATATAATTAAGAATATATGTTTCACTCTGTACTTATAATGTAAATAATGTATGTGTTCTATATTGTGTGCAACAATAACGAGAATAAGTGTGTATATTGTACAATTATACTTTGTGGTTAATAAACAAATAAAAAAAAAAAAAAAGTTATGTACAAACATGATAGACAAAACTGATTGTTTAGATATAAAAATAGAAGCACAGTCAGACGGCTTCATCCAAACCGACTTTTTCCAGAAAGAAACATTAGTAAATCCTTTGTTACTTGTGACATCTGCATATGCATCCTCTACAATTTGGGCTGTCCTTATAAGTCCTAAGGATGAAATGTATATGTTCAACAGATTAGCTCATCGAGAGTCAGGCTCAGGAATAGGTTCCATGAACATGGATACAGCAAAAGGAACATTAAAAAAGTTACAATCACGCTAGAATTACACTTTGTAACCAACTACTTTGTAATCCACAGGCTAAATTGAAGACGGGACCACTATATGGAAATATGGTGTAGAAGGGAAGTGCACCCAAAATGTACATCTTTACATAGAGATGTGTTTAGTGCATGTTTTGGGTATATCCCCCACATGTATACCACATGGAGCAAAGCCCCCCTCCAGCCTGCTGTAAACAAAGCTGCCATGAGCTGGAAAAAAAAAGTTTCATTTAGGACTGAGGGGGTGTATCTTAGTGGACAATAGACCGTGACCTCATCTCACACACGTGGGGCTGGACACACCTCTTTTAGCTGGTCACTTATAAGGGACAAGACCAGGTGGTTCTGCCTCTTTTGATGTGCCTGCATGCTGGAATGATGATGGACCCACATGGCTTAAATATACTCTGTATCCCCTTTTCTTAATAGGCCAAGAAATATTCATTAGGGTTAGCTAGCCATAGGTGGGAGGGCTGATATTGTATGTGTGATTTGGGTAATCGAGCAGTTAATTGATTGTTGTGATATTACTGGTTATTGTGGGTTATTAATGTGTGATATTATTGGGATATCACTGTATACTGTAGTGTGTGGTGCGGTGACCCACGTTACAGCCAGGGGGCAATGTGTGTGCGCTTCAAGGCGCTTGGAGGCATAAATGTGATGAGACCAAGTCCGGCAGGAGTGTAAATGGCCGGTGTGTGTGTTGCAGAGGAAGACACTCTGCGCTGTCAGTCTGAAGTTAAGTTGGTGTGCTGGGACCTGTAGTCCCACAAGTAATTGTGTAATGGTAATGGGAGACTGGCAGGGCTAGTTATGAGAGATGGGAGGGTCAAACTAGCCACACACACCCACACTCCCACCCAGGGGAGTGGTTACAGGTATGTAATGTGACCAAAGTTTGGGTCACAGGGTTTTGTGTATGGGTCCGTTTGGTCCATGTGCAAGGTCCTGGACAGTCGGTGTTGGAAGCTCCTGTGAGTGGAGTCTTCCTGGAAGCACCTAAGACCGTGGACCTAGGGGACGGTCAGTGTTAGAGTCACCTGGCATTGGAGAAGTCCTGAAAGCACTGAAGAGTGAGCCCTGTAATTGCCTGTGTGTTGGATTGTTCTGAAGTGGACTGGAGTCCTGGAAGCACTGCTGAGGCTATGGACTGAATGCTCGAGGTGTTGGATTGTCCTGGTATGGACTGGAGTCCTGCAAGCACCTGGTAAGAGTATGAGTCCTGGAATGGTCAAAGTGTTGGATTGTTCTGGGATGGACTGGAGTCCTGTAAGCACCTGGTAAGATCATGGACTGATGGCCTGTGTGTTGGAAGTGCCTGTGATTGGACTTCCTGGAAGCGCATGGAAAGACTACATCTACAGAGCCTGAGATGGTTTATGTGTTGGGGAAGCTACAGTTCCTAATGTGGGTCTGGACTATCCGAGGTGCCCTGGTCACAAGGACGATGATCCCAGTGAGGCAGTTTCCCTGTGAACTAGCACTGGCAGGAGTCAGTGTGTGGAGCCGCAGCTCCTGAGAGGTAACCTCTGGTATGGGAAAAAACCTGTGTTATACGGCAGAGACGTATCTGCCATTGGAACAGACTGTCGGGGTTTAATATGTTCCGTTGATGCATGTAATGGAGAGAAAAGACGTGACTACCGAATGTTTTGTAAAGCCACACGTGTTAAAGTAACAGACTGTGTGTAACCTGGCTTACGGTGCGGTTTATGATGCTTTAATAAAC